>NC_141033.1:21327500-21615000 GCF_052040795.2 Danio rerio
GAGGGCCAGGGGGCACCCTATAACCTATAGTACAAGTCCAGGGAGAGAGGTGGACCCCTGGGTAGCTTGCTCGGGCCAGTGGCCCTTAGGTGGAGGGCTAGGGGCACCCTGGGGTCTATACTGCTAGTCCAAGTAGAGAGGTGGACCCCTGGGTAGCTTGCTGGAGTCAGCGGCCTCTAGGTGGAGGGCCAGAGGGCACCCTGAGGCCTATACTGCAAGTCCAGGGAGAGAGGTGGATCCCTGGGTAGCATGCTGCGGTTAAAGGCCCCTAGGTGAAAGGCCAGGGGGCACCTTGGGGTCTATACTGAAAGTCCAGGGAGAGAGGTGGACCCCTGGGTAGCTTTCTGGGATATGAGGCCTTTAGGTGGAGGGCCAGGGGGCACCCTGGGGCCTATACTGCAAGTCCAGGGAGAGAGGTGGTCCCCTGGGTAGCTTGCAGGTGTCAGAGGCCCCTAGGTTGAGGGCCAGGGGGCACCCTGGGGCCTATACTGCAAGTTCACAGAGAGAAGTGGTCCCCTGGGTAGCTTGCTGGGGTCAGAGGCCCCTAGGTGGAGGGCCAGGGGGCACTCTGGGGCCTATACTGCAAGTCCATGGAGAGAGGTGGAACCCTGGGTCACTTGCTGGGGTCAGAGGCCCCTAGGTGGAGGGAAAGGGGGCACCCTGGGGCCTATACTGCAAGTCCAGAGAGAGAGGTGGACACCAGGGTAGCTTGCTGGGGTCAGAGGCCCCTAAGTGGAGGTCCATGGGGCACCCTGGGGCCTATACTGCAAGTCCACAAAAAGAGGTGGACCCCTGGGTAGCTTGCTGGGGTCAGAGGCCCGTTGGTGGAGAGCCAGGGGGCACTCTGGGGCCTATACTGCAAGTCCAGGGAGAGAGATGGACCCCTGGGTTGCTTGCTGGGGTCAGAGGCCCCTAGGTGGAGGGCCAGGGGGCACCCTGGGGCCTATACTGCAAGTCCAGGTACAGACGTGGTCCCCTGGGTAGCTTGCTGGGGTCAGAGGCCCCTAGGTGGAGGGCCAGGGGGCACTCTGGGGCCTATACTGCAAGTCCAAGGAGAGAGGTGGAACCCTGGGTCACTTGCTGGGGTCAGAGGCCCCTAGGTGGAGAGAAAGGGGGCACCCTGGGGCCTATACTGCAAGTCCAGGGAGAGAGGTGGAACCCTGGGTCGCTTGCTGGGGTCAGAAGCCACTAGGTGGAGGGAAAGGGGGCACCCTGGGGCCTATATTGCAAATCCAGGGAGAGAGGTGGACCCCTGGGTAGCTTGCTGGAGTCAGAGGCCCCTAGGTGGAAGGCTAGGGAGCACTCTGGGTTCTATACTGCAAGTCCAGGTAGAGAGGTGGACCCCTGCGTGGCTTTCTTGGGTCAGAGGCCCCTAGGTTGAGGGCCAGGGGGCACCCTGGGGCCTATACTGCAAGTCCAGGGAGAGAGATGGACCCCTGGGTTGCTTGCTGGGGTCAGAGGCCCCTAGGTGGAGGGCCAGGGGGCACCCTGGGGCCTATACTGCAAGTCCAGGGACAGACGTGGTCCCCTGGGTAGCTTGCTGGGGTCAGAGGCCCCTAGGTTGAGGGCCAGGGGGCATCTTTGGGCCTATACTAAAAGTCCATGGAGAGAGTTGGACCCCTGGGTAGCTTGCTGGGGTCAGAGGCCCCTAGGATGAGGGCCAGGTGGCACTCTGGGGCCTATACTGCAAGTCCAGGGAGAGAGGTGGAACCCTGGGTCGCTTGCTGGGGTCAAAAGCCCCTAGGTGGAGGGAAAGGGGGCACCCTGGGGCCTATATTGCAAGTCCACAAAGAGTGGTGGACCCCTGGGTAGCTTGCTGGGGTCAGAGGTCACTAGGTGGAGGGCCAGGGGGCACCCTGGGGTCTATACTGCAAGTCCAGGGAGAGAGGTGGACCCCTGGGTAGCTTGCTGGAGTCAGAGACCCCTAGGTGGAGGGCCAGGGAGCACCCTGGGTTCTAAACTGCAAGTCCAGGGAGAGAGGTGGACCCCTGGGTGGCTTGCTTGGGTCAGAGGCCCCTAGGTGGAGGTCCATGGGGCACCCTGCGGCCTAAATTGCAAGTCCAGGGAGAGAGGTGGACCCCTGGGTAGCTTTCTGGGGTCAGTGGCCCTTAGGTGGAGGGCTAGGGGCACCCTGGGGCCTATACTGCTAGTCCATGTAGAGAGGTGGACCCCTGGGTAGCTTGCTGGAGTCAGCGGCCCCTAGGTGGAGGGCCATGGGGCACCCTGGGGCCTATATTGCAAGTCCAGGGAGAGAGGTGGACCCCGGGGTAGCTTGCTGGGGTGATAGGCTTCTACATAGGGGGCCAGGGGGCACCCTGTGGCCTATACTGCAATTCCAAGGAGAGAGGTGGACCTCTGGGTAGCTTGTTGGGGTCAGAGGTCACTAGGTGGAGGGCCAGGGGGCACCCTGGGGTCTATACTGCAAGTCCAGGGAGAGAGGTGGACCCCTGGGTAGCTTGCTGGAGTCAGAGACCCCTAGGTGGAGGGCCAGGGAGCACCCTGGGGCCTATACTGCAAGTCCAGGGAGAGAGGTGGACCCCTGGGTGGCTTGCTTGGGTCAGAGGCCCCTAGGTGGAGGTCCATGGGGCACCCTGCGGCCTAAATTGCAAGTCCAGGGAGAGAGGTGGACCCCTGGGTAGCTTTCTGGGGTCAGTGGCCCTTAGGTGGAGGGCTAGGGGCACCCTGGGGCCTATACTGCTAGTCCATGTAGAGAGGTGGACCCCTGGGTAGCTTGCTGGAGTCAGCGGCCCCTAGGTGGAGGGCCATGGGGCACCCTGGGGCCTATATTGCAAGTCCAGGGAGAGAGGTGGACCCCGGGGTAGCTTGCTGGGGTGATAGGCTTCTACACATAGGGCCAGGGGGCACCCTGAGGCCTATACTGCAATTCCAAGGAGAGAGGTGGACCTCTGGGTAGCTTGTTGGGGTCAGAGGCCCCTAGGTGGAGGGCAAGGGGGCACCCTGGGGCCAATAGTGCAATTCCAGGGAGAGAGGTGGACCCCTAGGTAGCTTGCTGGGGAAAGAGGCCCTTAGGTGGAGGGCCTGAGGGCACCCTGGGGCCTATACTACAAGTCCAGGGAGAGAGGTGGACCCCTGGGTAGCTTGCTGGGGTCAGAGGCCCCTAGGTGGAGGGCCAGGGGGCACTCTGGGGCCTATACTGCAAGTCCAGGGAGAGAGGTGGAACCCTGGGTCGCTTGCTGGGGTCAGAGGCCCCTAGGTGGAGGGAAAGGGGGCACCCTGGGGCCTATACTTCAAGTCCAGAGAGAGAGGTGGACACCTGGGTAGCTTGCTGGGGTCAGAGGCCCCTAGGTGGAGAGCCAGGGGGCAACCTGGGGCCTATACTGCAAGTCCAGGGAGAGAGGTGGACCCCTGGGTAGCTTGCTGCGGTCAAAGGCCCCTAGGTGGAAGGCCAGGGGGCACCTTGGGGTCTATACTGCAAGTCCAGGGAGAGAGGTGGACCCCTGGGTATCTTGCTGGGGTCAGAGGCCCCTAGGTGCAGGGCCATGGGGCACCCTGGGGCCTATAATGCAAGTCCAGGGAGAGAGGTAAACCCCTGCGTAGCTTGCTGGGGTGATAGGCTTCTACATGGGGGGCCAGGGGGCACCCTGTGGCCTATACTGTAAGTCCAGGGAGAGAGGTGGTCCCCTGGGTAGCTTGCAGGTGTCAGAGACCCCTAGGTTGAGGGAGAAGAGGCACCCTGGGGCCTATACTGCAAGTCCACAGAGAGAGATGGACCCCTGGGTAGCTTGCTGGGGTCAGAGGCCCCTCGGTGGAGGGCCATGGGTTATGCTGGGGCCTATATTGCAAGTCCATGGAGAGAGGTGGACCCCTGGGTAGATTGCTGGGGTCAGAGGCCCCTAGGTGGAGGGCCAGGGGGCACTCTGGGGCCTATACTGCAAGTCCAGGGAGAGAGGTGGACCCCTGGGTAGCTTGCTGGGGTCAGAGGCCCCTTGTTGTAAGGCCAGAAGGCACCCTGGGCCTATACTGCAAGTCCACAAAGAGAGGTGGACCCCTGGGTAGCTTGCTGGGGTCAGAGGCCCGTTGGTGGAGAACCAGGGGGCACCCTGGGGCCTATGCTACAAGTCCAGGGAGAGAGGTGGAACCCTGGGTCGCTTGCTGGGGTCAGAAGCCGCTAGGTGGAGGGAAAGGGGGCACCCTGGGGCCTATACTGCAAATCCAGGGAGAGAGGTGGACCCCTGGGTAGCTTGCTGGAGTCAGAGGCCCCTAGGTGGAGGGCTAGGGAGCACCCTGGGTTCTATACTGCAAGTCCAGGTAGAGAGGTGGACCCCTGCGTAGCTTGCTGGGGTCAGAGGCCCCTAAGATGAGGGCCAGGTGGCACTCTGGGGCCTATACTGCAAGTCCAGGGAGAGAGGTGGAACCCTGGGTCGCTTGCTGAGGTCAAAAGCCCCTAGGTGGAGGGAAAGGGGGCACCCTGGGGCCTATATTGCAAGTCCACAAAGAGAGGTGGACAACTGGGTAGCTTGCTGGGGTCAGAGGTCACTAGGTGGAGGGCCAGGGGGAACCCTGGGGGCTAAACTTCAAGTCCAGGGAGAGAGGTGGACCCCTGGGTAGCTTGCTGGGGTCAAAGGCCCCCTGTTGGAATGCCAGAAGGCACCTTGGGGCCTATACTGCAAGTCCAGGGAGAGAGGTGGAACCTTGGGCAGCTTGCTGGGGTCAAAAGCCCCTAGGTGGAGGGCCAGGGAGCACCCTGGGTTCTAAACTGCAAGTCCAGGGAGAGAGGTGGACCCCTGGGTGGCTTGCTTGGGTCAGAGGCCTCTAGGTGGAGGTCCATGGGGCACCCTGCGGCCTAAATTGCAAGTCCAGGGAGAGAGGTGGACCCCTGGGTAGCTTGCTGGGGTACGAGGCCTCTAGGTGGAGGGCCAGGGGGCACCCTGGAGCCTATACTGCAAGTCCAGGGAGAGAGGTGGACCCTTGGGTAGCTTACTGGGGTCAGAGACCCCTAGGTGGAAATAAAGGGGGCACCTTGGGGCCTATACTGAAAGTCCAGGGAGAGAGGTGGACCCCTGGGTAGCTTGCTGGGGTCAGAGACCCCTAGGTGGAGGGCAAGGGGGCAACCCTGGGGCCTTTACTGCAAGTCCAGGGAGAGAGGTGGACCCCTGGGTAGCTTGCTGGGGTCATAGGTCCCTAGGTTGAGGGCCAGGGGGCACCCTGGAGCATATACTGCAAGTCCAGGGAGAGAGTTGGACCCGTGGGTAGCTTGCTGGGGTCAGAGGCCCCTAGGTGGAGGGCCAGGGGGCACCCTATAACCTATAGTGCAAGTCCAGGGAGAGAGGTGGACCCCTGGGTAGCTTTCTGGAGTCAGCGGCCCCTAGATGGAGGGCCAGAGGGCACCCTGGGGCCTATACTGCTAGTCCATGTAGAGAGGTGGACCCCTGGGTAGCTTGCTGGAGTCAGCGGCCCCTAGGTGGAGGGCCAGAGGGCACCCTCGGGCCTATACTGCAAGTCCAGGGAGAGAGGTGGATCCCTGGGTAGCTTGCTGCGGTCAAAGGCCCCTAGGTGGAAGGCCAGGGGGCACCTTCGGGTCTATACTGAAAGTCCAGGGAGAGAGGTGGACCCCTGGGTAGCTTGCTCGGGCCAGTGGCCCTTAGGTGGAGGGCTAGGGGCACCCTGGGGTCTATACTGCTAGTCCAAGTAGAGAGGTGGACCCTGGGTAGCTTGCTGGAGTCAGCGGCCCCTAGGTGGAGGGCCAGAGGGCACCCTGAGGCCTATACTGCAAGTCAAGGGAGAGAGGTGGATCCCTGGGTAGCATTCTGCGGTCAAAGGTCAATAGGTGGAAGGCCAGGGGGCACCTTGGGGTCTATACTGAAAGTCCAGGGAGAGAGGTGAACCCCTGGGTAGCTTGCTGGGGTCAGAGGCCCCTCGATGGAGGGCCAGGGGGCACCCTTGGGCCTATATTGCAAGTCCAGGAAGAGAGGTGGACCCCTGGGTAGCTTGCTGGGGTGATAGGCCTCTGCGTGGTGGGGGGGCAGGGGGCACCCTGTGGCCTATACTGCAAGTCTAGGGAGAGAGGTGGACCCCTGGGTAGCTTGCTGGGGTGAGCGGCCCCTAGGTGGAGGTCCAGGCGGCACCCTGGGGCCTACAGTGCAAGTCCAGGGATAGAGGTGGACCCCTGGGTAGCTTGCTGGGGTCAGAGGCCCCTAAGTGGAGGGCCAGGGGGCACCCTGGAACCTATACTGCAAGTCCAGGGAGAGAGGTGGAACAATGGGTAGCTTGCTGGGGTCAGTGTTCCCTAGGTGGAGGGCCATGGGGCAACCCTGGGGCCTTTACTGCAAACCAGGGAAAGAGGTGGACCCCTGGGTAGCTTGCTGGAGTCAAAGGCCCATAGGTGCAGGGCCAGGGGGCACCCTGGGGCCTATACTGCAAGTCTAGGGAGAGAGGTGGACCCCTGGGTTGCTTGCTAAGGTCAGAGGCCCCTAGGTGGAGGGCCAGGGGGCACCCTGGGGCCTATACAGCAAGTCCAGGGACAGACGTGGTCCCCTGGGTAGCTTGCTGGGGTCAGAGGCCCCTAGGTTGAGGGCCAGGGGGCATCCTGGGGCCTATACTGCAAGTCCAGGGAGAGAGGTGGAACCCTGGGTCGCTTGCTGGGGTCAAGAGCCCCTAGGTGGAGGGAAAGGGGGCACCCTGGGGCCTATAATGCAAGTCCACAAAGAGAGGTGGACCCCTGGGTAGCTTGCTGGGGTCAGAGGTCACTAGGTGGAGGGCCAGGGGGCACCCTGGGGGCTATACTGCAAGTCCAGGGAGAGAGGTGGACCCCCGGGTAGCTTGCTGTAGTCAGAGACCCCTAGTTGGAGGGCCAGGGAGCACCCTGGGTTCTAAACTGCAAGTCCAGGGAGAGAGGTGGACCCCTGGGTGGCTTGCTTGTGTCAGAGGCCCCTAGGTGGAGGTCCATGGGGCACCCTGCGGCCTAAATTGCAAGTCCAGGGAGAGAGGTGGACCCCTGGGTAGCTTGCTGGGGTATGAGGCCTCTAGGTGGAGGGCCAGGGGGCACCCTGGAGCCTATACTGCAAGTCCAGGGAGAGAGGTGGACCCTTGGGTAGCTTGCTGGGGTCAGAGACCCATAGGTGCAGGGCCAGGGGGCACCCTGGGGCCTATACTGCAAGTCTAGGGTGAGAGGTGGACCCCTGGGTTGCTTGCTAAGGTCAGAGGCCCCTATGTGGAGGGCCAGGGGGCATCCTGGGGCCTATACAGCAAGTCCAGGGACAGACGTGGTCCCCTGGGTAGCTTGCTGGGGTCAGAGGCCCCTAGGTTGAGGGCCAGGGGGCACCCTGGGGCCTATACAGCAAGTCCAGGGACAGACGTGGTCCCCTGGGTAGCTTGCTGGGGTCAGAGGCCCCTAGGTTGAGGGCCAGGGGGCATCCTGGGGCCTATACTGCAAGTCCAGGGAGAGAGGTGGAACCCTGGGTCGCTTGCTGGGGTCAAAAGCCCCTAGGTGGAGGGAAAGGAGGCACCCTGGGGCCTATATTGCAAGTCCACAAAGAGAGGTGGACCCCTGGGTAGCTTTCTGGGGTCAGTGGCCCTTAGGTGGAGGGCTAGGGGCACCCTGGGGCCTATACTGCTAGTCCATGTAGAGAGGTGGACCCCTGGGTAGCTTGCTGGAGTCAGCGGCCCCTAGGTGGAGGGCCAGAGGGCACCCTCGGGCCTATACTGCAAGTCCAGGGAGAGAGGTGGATCCCTGGGTAGCTTGCTGCGGTCAAAGGCCCCTAGGTGGAAGGCCAGGGGGCACCTTGGGGTCTATACTGAAAGTCCAGGGAGAGAGGTGGACCCCTGGGTAGCTTGCTCGGGCCAGTGGCCCTTAGGTGGAGATCTAGGGGCACCCTGGGGTCTATACTGCTAGTCCAAATAGAGAGGTGGACCCCTGGGTAGCTTGCTGGAGTCAGCGGCCCCTAGGTGGAGGGCCAGAGGGCACCCTGAGGCCTATACTGCAAGTCCAGGGAGAGAGGTGGACCTCTGGGTAGCTTGCTGGGGTCAGAGGCCCCTTGTTGGAAGGCCAGAAGGCACCCTGGGGCCTATACTGCAAGTCCAGGGAGAGAGTTGGTCCGTTGGGTAGCTTGCAGGGGTCAGAGTCCCCTAATTGGAGGGCCAGGGGGCACCCTGGGGCCTATACTGCAAGTCCAGGGAGAGAGCTGGACCCCTGGGTAGCTTGCTGCGGTCAAAGGCCCCTAGGTGGAAGGCCAGGGGGCACCTTGGGGTCTATACTGCAAGTCCAGGGAGAGAGGTGGACCCCTGGGTATCTTGCTGGGCTCAGAGGCCCCTAGGTGGAGGGCCATGGGGCACCCTGGGGCCTATATTGCAAGTCCAGGGAGAGAGGTGGACCCCTGGGTAGCTTGCTGGGGTGATAGGCTTCTACATGGGGGGCCAGGGGGCACCCTGGGGCCTTTACTGCAAGTCCAGGGAGAGAGGTGGTCCCCTGGGTAGCTTGCAGGTGTCAGAGTCCCCTAGGATGAGGGCCAGGGGGCACCCTGGGGCCTATACTGCAAGTCCACAGAGAGAGGTGGACCCCTGGGTAGCTTGCTGGGGTCAGAGGCCCCTAGGTGGAGGGCCAGGGGGCACTCTGGGGCCTATACTGCAAGTCCAGGGAGAGAGGTGGAACCCTGGGTCGCTTGCTGGGGTCAGAGGCCCCTAGGTGGAGGGAAAGGGGGCACCCTGGGGCCTATACTTCAAGTCCAGAGAGAGAGGTGGACACCTGGGTAGCTTGCTGGGGTCAGAGGCCCCTAGGTGGAGAGCCAGGGGGCAACCTGGGGCCTATACTGCAAGTCCAGGGAGAGAGGTGGACCCCTGGGTAGCTTGCTGCGGTCAAAGGCCCCTAGGTGGAAGGCCAGGGGGCACCTTGGGGTCTATACTGCAAGTCCAGGGAGAGAGGTGGTCCCCTGGGTATCTTGCTGGGGTCAGAGGCCCCTAGGTGCAGGGCCATGGGGCACCCTGGGGCCTATAATGCAAGTCCAGGGAGAGAGGTAAACCCCTGCGTAGCTTGCTGGGGTGAGAGGCTTCTATATGGGGGGCCAGGGGGCACCCTGTGGCCTATACTGTAAGTCCAGGGAGAGAGGTGGTCCCCTGGGTAGCTTGCAGGTGTCAGAGACCCCTAGGTTGAGGGCCAAGGGGCACCCTGGGGCCTATACTGCAAGTCCACAGAGAGAGATGGACCCCTGGGTAGCTTGCTGGGGTCAGAGGCCCCTAGGTGGAGGGGCCAGGGGGCACTCTGGGGCCTATACTGCAAGTCCAGGGAGAGAGGTGGAACCCTGGGTCGCTTGCTGGGGTCAGAGGCCCCTAGGTGGAGGGAAAGGGGGCACCCTGGGGCCTATACTGCAAGTCCAGGGAGAGAGGTGGACACCAGGGTAGCTTGCTGGGGTCAGAGGCCCCTAGGTGGAGGTCCATGGCGCACCCTGGGGCCTATATTGGAAGTCCAGGGAGAGAGGTGGACCCCTGGGTAGCTTGCTGGGGTCAGAGGCCCCTAGGTGGAGGGCCAGGGGGCACCCTGGGGCCTATACTGCAAGTCCAGGGACAGACGTGGTCCCCTGGGTAGCTTGCTGGGGTCAGAGGCCCCTAGGTTGAGGGCCAGGGGGCATCCTGGGGCCTATACTAAAAGTCCATGGAGAGAGGTGGACCCCTGGGTAAATTGCTGGGGTCAGAGGCCCCTTGAATGAGGGCCAGGTGGCACTCTGGGGTCTATACTGCAAGTCCAGGGAGAGAGGTGGAACCCTGGGTCACTTGCTGGGGTCAAAAGCCCCTAGGTGGAGGGAAAGGGGGCACCCTGGGGCCTATATTGCAAGTCCATGGAGAGAGGTGGACCCCTGGGTAGCTTGCTGGGGTCAGAGGTCACTAGGTGGAGGGCCAGGGGGCACCCTGGGGGCTACACTGCAAGTCCAGGGAGAGAGGTTGACCCCTGGGTGGCTTGCTTGGGTCAGAGGCCCCTAGGTGGAGGTCCATGGGGCACCCTGCGGCCCTAAATGCAAGTCCAGGGAGAGAGGTGGACCCCTGGGTAGCTTGCTGGGGTATGAGGCCTCTAGGTGGAGGGCCAGGGGGCACCCTGAAGCCTATACTGCAAGTCCAGGGAGAGAGGTGGACCCGTGGGTAGCTTGCTGGGGTCAGAGACCCCTAGGAGGAGGGCCAGGGGGCACTCTGGGGCCTATACTGCAAGTCCATTGAGAGAGGTGGACCCCTAGGTAGCTTGCTGGGGTCAGAGGCCACTAGGTGGAGGACCATGAGGCACCCTGGGTCCTATACTGCAAGTCCAGGGAGAGATGTGGACCCCTGGGTGGCTTGCTTGGGTCAGATGCCCCTAGCTTGAGGGCCAGGGGGTGCCCTGGAGCCTATACTGCAAGTCCAGGGAGAGAGGTGGACCCCTGGGTAGCTTGCTGGGGTCAGAGTTACCTGGGTAGAGGGCCAGGGGGCAACCCTGGGGGCTTTACTGCAAACCTAGGGAGAGAGGTGGACCCCTGGTTAGCTTTCTGGGGTCAGTGGCCCTTAGGTGGAGGGCTAGGGGCACCCTGGGGCCTATACTGCAAGTCCAGGGAGACAGGTGGACCCCTGGGTAGCTTGCTGGAGTCAGAGACCCCTAGGTGCAGGGCCTGGGGGCACCCTGGGGCCTATACTGCAAGTCCAGGGAGAGAGGTCTACCCCTGGGTAACTTGCTGGGGTCAGTGCCCCCTAGGTGGAAGGCCAGGGGGCACCCTGGGGCCTATAGTGCAAGTCCAGGGAGAGAGGTGGACCCCTGGGTAGCTTGCTGCGGTCAATGGCCCCTAGGTGGAAGGCCAGGGGGCACCTTGGGGTCTATACTGCAACTCCAGGGAGAGAGGTGGACCCCTGGGTATCTTGCTGGGGTCAGACGCCCCTAGGTGGAGGGCCATGGGGCACCCTGGTGCCTATATTGCAAGTCCAGGGAGAGAGGTGGACCCCTGGGTAGCTTGCTAGTGTGATAGGCTTCTACATGGGGGGCCAGGGGGCACCCTGTGGCCTATACTGAAAGTCCAGGGAGAGAGGTGGACCCCTGGGTAGCTTGCTGGGGTCAGAGGCACCTAGGTGAAGGACCAGTATTCACCCTGGGGCCTATATTGCAAGTCCAGGAAGAGAGGTGGACACCTGGGTAGCTTGCTAGAGTCAGAGGCCCCTAGGTGCAGGGCCAGTGGGCACCCTGTGGCCTATACTGCAAGTCCAGGGATAGAGGTGGACCCCTGGGTAGCTTGCTGGGGTCAGACGCCCCTAGATGGAGGGCCAGGGGGCACCCTGTGGCCTATACTGCAAGTCAAGGGAGAGAGGTGGACCCTTGGGTAGCTTGCTGGGGTCAGAGGCCGCTAGATGGAGGGCCAGGGGGCACCCTGGGGCCTATAGTGCAAGTCCAGGAAAAGAGGTGGACCCCTGGGTAGCTTGCTGGAGTCAGAGGTCTATAGGTTCAGGGCCAGGGGGCACCCAGGGGCCTGTACTGCAAGTCCAGGGAGAGAGGTGGACCCCTGGGTAGCTTGCTGGGGTCAGAGACCCCTTGTTGGAGGGCAAGGTGGCACCCTTGGGCCTATACTGCAAGTCCACAAAGAGAGGTGGACCCCTGGGTAGCTTGCTGGTGTCAGAGGCCCCTAGGTGGAGGGCCAGGATTCACCCTGGGGCCTATATTGCAAGTCCAGGGAGAGAGGTGGACCCCTGGGTAGCTTGCTGGGGTGATAGGCTTCTACATGGGGGGCCAGGGGGCACTATGTGGCCTACACTGCAATTCCAGGGAGAGAGGTGGACCCCTGGGTAGCTTGCTGGGGTCAGAGGCCCCTAGGTGGAGGGTAAGGGGGCACCCTGGGGCCTATAGTGCATGTCCAGGGAGAGAGGTGGACCCCTGGGTAGCTTGCTGGGGTCAGAGGCCCCTAGGTGGAGGGCCAGGGGGAACCCTGGGGCCTATAGTGCAAGTCCAGGAAGAGAGGTGGACCCCTGGATAGCTTGCTGGAGTCAGAGGCCCCTAGGTGCAGGGCCAGGGGGCACCCAGGGGCCTATACTGCAAGTCCAGGGAGAGAGGTGGACCCCTGGGTAACTTGCTGGGGTCAGAGGCCTCTTGTTGGAAGGCCAGAAGTCACCCTGGGGCCTATACTGCAAGTCCAGGGAGAGAGGTGGTCCCCTGGGTAGATTGCAGGGGTAAGAGGCCCCAAGGTTGAGGGCCAGGGGGCACCCTGGGGCCTATACTGCAAGTCGACGGAGAGACGTGGACCCTTGGGTAGCTTGCTGAGGTCAGAGGCCCTTAGGTGGAGGCAAGGGGGCACTCTGGGGCCTACACTGCAAGTCCAGGGAGAGAGGTGGACCCCTGGGTCGCTAGCTGGGGTCAGAGGCCCCTAGGTGGAGGGAAAGGGGGCACCCTGCGGCCTATACTGCAAGTTCAGGGAGAGAGGTGGAACCCTGGGTAGCTTGCTGGGGTCAGAGGCCCCGTAGGTGGAGGGCCAGGGGGCACCTTGGGGTCTATACTGCAAGTCCAGAGAGAGAGGTGGACCCCTGAGTAGCTTGCTGGGGTCAGAGACCCCTAGGTGGAGGAAAAGGGGGTACCCTGGGGCCTTTTCTGCAAGTCCAGGGAGAGAGGTGGACCCCTGGGTAGCTTGCTGCGGTGATAGGCTTCTACATGGGGGGCCAGGGGGCAACATGTGGCCTATACTGCAAGTCCAGGGATAGAGGTGGACCCCTCAGTAGCTTGCTGGGGTCAGAGGCCCCTAGGTGGAGGGTAAGGGGGCACCCTGGGGCCTATAGTGCAAGTCCAGAGAGAGAGGTGGACCCCTGGGTAGCTTGCTGGAGTCAGAGGCCCCTAGGTGCAGGGCCAGGGGGCACCCAGGGGCCTCTACTGCAAGTCCAGGGAGAGAGGTGGACCCCTGGGTAACTTGCTGGGGACAGAGGCGTCTTGTTGGAAGGCCAGAAGTCACCCTGGGGCCTATACTGCAAGTCCAGGGAGAGAGGTGGTCCCCTGGGTAGCTTGCAGGGGTAAGAGGCCCCTAGGTGGAGGCAAGGGGTCACTCCGGGGCCTACACTGCAAGTCCAGGGAGAGAGGTGGACCCCTGGGTCGCTTGCTGGGGTCAGAGGCCCCTAGGTGGAGGGAAAGGGGGCATCCTGCAGCCTATACTGCAAGTGCAGGGAGAGAGGTGGACCCCTGGGTAGCTTGCTGGGGTCAGAGGTGCCATAGGTGGAGGGCCAGGGGGCACCTTGGGGTTTATACTGAAAGTCCAGGGAGAGAGGTGGACCCCTGAGTAGCTTGCAGGCATCAGAGGCCCCTAGGTGGAGGGTTAGGGGGCACCTTGGGGTCTATACTGCAAGTCCAGGGAGAGAGGCGGACCCCTGGATAGCTTGCTGGGGTCAGAAACCCGTAGGTGGAGGGCAAGTGGGCAACCCTGAGGCCTTTACTGCAAGTCCAGGGAATGAGGTGGAACCCTGGATAGCTTGCTGGGGTCAGAGGCCCCTAGGATGAGGGCCAGGGGGCACCCTGGAACCTATAAAGCAAGTCCAGGGAGAGAAGTGGACCCCTGGGTAGCTTTCTGGGGTCAGAGGCCCTTAGGTGGAGGACCAGGGGCACCCTGGGGCTAGTACTGCAAGTCCAAGGAGAGAGGTGGACCCCTGGATAGCTTGCTGGAGTCAGAGGCCCCGTAGGTGGAGGGCCAGGGGGCACCTTGGGGTCTATACTGCAAGTCCAGGGAGAGAGGTGGACCCCTGGGTAGCTTGCTGGGGTCAGAGGCCCCTAGGTGGAGGGCAAGGGGGCACCCTGGGGCCTATAGTGCAAGTCCAGGGAGAGGGGTGGACCACTGGGTAGCTTGCTGGGGTCAGAGGCCCTTAGGTGGAGGGCTAGGGGCACTCTGGGGCCTATACTGCAAGTCCAAGGAGAGAGGTGGACCCCTGGGTCGCCTGCTGGGGTCAGAGGCCCCTAGGTGGAGGGAAAGGGGGCACCCTGCGGCCTATACTGCAAGTGCAGGGAGAGAGCTGGAACCCTGGGTAGCTTGCTGGGGTCAGAGGCCCCGTAGGTGGAGGGCCAGGGGGCACCTTGGGGTCTATACTGCAAGTCCAGGGAGAGAGGTGGACCCCTGAGTAGCTTGCTGGGGTCAGAGACCCCTAGGTGGAGGAAAAGGGGGTACCCTGGGGCCTTTACTGCAAGTCCAGGGAGAGAGGTGGACCCCTGGGTAGCTTGCAGGCGTCAGAGGCCCCTAGGTGGAGGGTTAGGGGGCACCTTGGGGTCTATACTGCAAGTCCAGGGAGAGAGGCGGACCCCTGGATAGCTTGCTGGGGTCAGAAACCCCTAGGTGGAGGGCAAGGGGGCAACCCTGAAGTCTTTACTGCAAGTCCAGGTAGTGAAGTGGACCCCTGGGTAGCTTCCTGCGGTGATAGACTTCTACATGGGGGGCCAGGGGGCACCATGTGGCCTATACTGCAAGTCCAGGGATAGAGGTGGACCCCTGGGTAGCTTGCTGGGGTCAGAGGCCCCTAGGTGGAGGGTAAGGGGGCACCCTGGGGCCTATAGTGCAAGTCCCGGAAGAGAGGTGGACCCCTGGGTAGCTTGCTGGAGTTAGAGACCCCTAGGTGCAGGGCCTGGGGGCACCCTGGGGCCTATACTGCAAGTCCAGGGAGAGAGGTCGACCCCTGGGTAGCTTGCTGGGGTCAGAGGCCCCTTGTTGGAAGACCAGAAGTCACCCTGGGGCCTATATTGCAAGTCCAGGGAGAGAGGTGGTCCTTTGGGTAGCTTGCAGGGGTAAGAGGCCCCTAGGTTGAGGGCCAGGGGGCACCCTGTGGCCTATACTGCAAGTCCACGGAGAGAAGTGGACCCCTGGGTAGCTTGCTGGGGTCAGAGGCCCTTAGGTGGAGGCAAGGGGTCACTCTGGGGCCTACACTGCAAGTCCAGGGAGAGAGGTGGACCCCTGGGTTGCTTGCTGGGGTCAGAGGCCCCTAGGTGGAGGGAAACGGGGCATCCTGCGGCCTATACTGCAAGTGCAGGGAGAGAGGTGGACCCCTGGGTAGCTTGCTGGGGTCAGAGGTGCCGTAGTTTGAGGGCCAGGGGGCACCTTGGGGTCTATACTGAAAGTCCAGGGAGAGAGGTGGACCCCTGAGTAGCTTGCAGGCATCAGAGGCCCCTAGGTGGAGGGTTAGGGGGCACCTTGGGGTCTATACTGCAAGTCCAGGGAGAGAGGCGGACCCCTGGATAGCTTGCTGGGGTCAGAAACCCGTAGGTGGAGGGCAAGGGGGCAACCCTGAGGCCTTTACTGCAAGTCCAGGGAATGAGGTGGAACCCTGGGTAGCTTGCTGGGGTCAGAGGCCCCTAGGATGAGGGCCAGGGGTCACCCTGGAGCATATACTGCAAGTCCATGGAGAGAGTTGGACCCGTGGGTAGCTTGCTGGGGTCAGAGGCCCCTAGTTGGAGGGCCAGGGGGCACCCTGGAACCTATAAAGCAAGTCCAGGGAGAGAAGTGGACCCCTGGGTAGCTTTCTGGTTTCAGAGGCCCTTAGGTGGAGGGCCAGGGGCACCCTGGGGCTAATACTGCAAGTCCAAGGAGAGAGGTGGACCCCTGGGTATCTTGCTGGGCTCAGAGGCCCCTAGGTGGAGGGCCATGGGGCACCCTGGGGCCTATATTGCAAGTCCAGGGAGAGAGGTGGACCCCTGGGTAGCTTGCTGGGGTGATAGGCTTCTACATGGGGGGCCAGGGGGCACCCTGGGGCCTTTACTGCAAGTCCAGGGAGAGAGGTGGTCCCCTGGGTAGCTTGCAGGTGTCAGAGTCCCCTAGGTTGAGGGCCAGGGGGCACCCTGGGGCCTATACTGCAAGTCCACAGAGAGAGGTGGACCCCTGGGTAGCTTGCTGGGGTCAGAGGCCCCTAGGTGGAGGGCCAGGGGGCACTCTGGGGCCTATACTGCAAGTCCAGGGAGAGAGGTGGAACCCTGGGTCGCTTGCTGGGGTCAGAGGCCCCTAGGTGGAGGGAAAGGGGGCACCCTGGGGCCTATACTTCAAGTCCAGAGAGAGAGGTGGACACCTGGGTAGCTTGCTGGGGTCAGAGGCCCCTAGGTGGAGAGCCAGGGGGCAACCTGGGGCCTATACTGCAAGTCCAGGGAGAGAGGTGGACCCCTGGGTAGCTTGCTGCGGTCAAAGGCCCCTAGGTGGAAGGCCAGGGGGCACCTTGGGGTCTATACTGCAAGTCCAGGGAGAGAGGTGGTCCCCTGGGTATCTTGCTGGGGTCAGAGGCCCCTAGGTGCAGGGCCATGGGGCACCCTGGGGCCTATAATGCAAGTCCAGGGAGAGAGGTAAACCCCTGCGTAGCTTGCTGGGGTGAGAGGCTTCTATATGGGGGGCCAGGGGGCACCCTGTGGCCTATACTGTAAGTCCAGGGAGAGAGGTGGTCCCCTGGGTAGCTTGCAGGTGTCAGAGACCCCTAGGTTGAGGGCCAAGGGGCACCCTGGGGCCTATACTGCAAGTCCACAGAGAGAGATGGACCCCTGGGTAGCTTGCTGGGGTCAGAGGCCCCTAGGTGGAGGGGCCAGGGGGCACTCTGGGGCCTATACTGCAAGTCCAGGGAGAGAGGTGGAACCCTGGGTCGCTTGCTGGGGTCAGAGGCCCCTAGGTGGAGGGAAAGGGGGCACCCTGGGGCCTATACTGCAAGTCCAGGGAGAGAGGTGGACACCAGGGTAGCTTGCTGGGGTCAGAGGCCCCTAGGTGGAGGTCCATGGCGCACCCTGGGGCCTATATTGGAAGTCCAGGGAGAGAGGTGGACCCCTGGGTAGCTTGCTGGGGTCAGAGGCCCCTAGGTGGAGGGCCAGGGGGCACCCTGGGGCCTATACTGCAAGTCCAGGGACAGACGTGGTCCCCTGGGTAGCTTGCTGGGGTCAGAGGCCCCTAGGTTGAGGGCCAGGGGGCATCCTGGGGCCTATACTAAAAGTCCATGGAGAGAGGTGGACCCCTGGGTAAATTGCTGGGGTCAGAGGCCCCTTGAATGAGGGCCAGGTGGCACTCTGGGGTCTATACTGCAAGTCCAGGGAGAGAGGTGGAACCCTGGGTCACTTGCTGGGGTCAAAAGCCCCTAGGTGGAGGGAAAGGGGGCACCCTGGGGCCTATATTGCAAGTCCATGGAGAGAGGTGGACCCCTGGGTAGCTTGCTGGGGTCAGAGGTCACTAGGTGGAGGGCCAGGGGGCACCCTGGGGGCTACACTGCAAGTCCAGGGAGAGAGGTTGACCCCTGGGTGGCTTGCTTGGGTCAGAGGCCCCTAGGTGGAGGTCCATGGGGCACCCTGCGGCCCTAAATGCAAGTCCAGGGAGAGAGGTGGACCCCTGGGTAGCTTGCTGGGGTATGAGGCCTCTAGGTGGAGGGCCAGGGGGCACCCTGAAGCCTATACTGCAAGTCCAGGGAGAGAGGTGGACCCGTGGGTAGCTTGCTGGGGTCAGAGACCCCTAGGAGGAGGGCCAGGGGGCACTCTGGGGCCTATACTGCAAGTCCATTGAGAGAGGTGGACCCCTAGGTAGCTTGCTGGGGTCAGAGGCCACTAGGTGGAGGACCATGAGGCACCCTGGGTCCTATACTGCAAGTCCAGGGAGAGATGTGGACCCCTGGGTGGCTTGCTTGGGTCAGATGCCCCTAGCTTGAGGGCCAGGGGGTGCCCTGGAGCCTATACTGCAAGTCCAGGGAGAGAGGTGGACCCCTGGGTAGCTTGCTGGGGTCAGAGTTACCTGGGTAGAGGGCCAGGGGGCAACCCTGGGGGCTTTACTGCAAACCTAGGGAGAGAGGTGGACCCCTGGTTAGCTTTCTGGGGTCAGTGGCCCTTAGGTGGAGGGCTAGGGGCACCCTGGGGCCTATACTGCAAGTCCAGGGAGACAGGTGGACCCCTGGGTAGCTTGCTGGAGTCAGAGACCCCTAGGTGCAGGGCCTGGGGGCACCCTGGGGCCTATACTGCAAGTCCAGGGAGAGAGGTCTACCCCTGGGTAACTTGCTGGGGTCAGTGCCCCCTAGGTGGAAGGCCAGGGGGCACCCTGGGGCCTATAGTGCAAGTCCAGGGAGAGAGGTGGACCCCTGGGTAGCTTGCTGCGGTCAATGGCCCCTAGGTGGAAGGCCAGGGGGCACCTTGGGGTCTATACTGCAACTCCAGGGAGAGAGGTGGACCCCTGGGTATCTTGCTGGGGTCAGACGCCCCTAGGTGGAGGGCCATGGGGCACCCTGGTGCCTATATTGCAAGTCCAGGGAGAGAGGTGGACCCCTGGGTAGCTTGCTAGTGTGATAGGCTTCTACATGGGGGGCCAGGGGGCACCCTGTGGCCTATACTGCAAGTCCAGGGAGAGAGGTGGACCCCTGGGTAGCTTGCTGGGGTCAGAGGCACCTAGGTGAAGGACCAGGATTCACCCTGGGGCCTATATTGCAAGTCCAGGAAGAGAGGTGGACACCTGGGTAGCTTGCTAGAGTCAGAGGCCCCTAGGTGCAGGGCCAGTGGGCACCCTGTGGCCTATACTGCAAGTCCAGGGAGAGAGGTGGACCCCTGGGTAGCTTGCTGGGGTCAGACGCCCCTAGATGGAGGGCCAGGGGGCACCCTGTGGCCTATACTGCAAGTCAAGGGAGAGAGGTGGACCCTTGGGTAGCTTGCTGGGGTCAGAGGCCGCTAGATGGAGGGCCAGGGGGCACCCTGGGGCCTATAGTGCAAGTCCAGGAAAAGAGGTGGACCCCTGGGTAGCTTGCTGGAGTCAGAGGTCTATAGGTTCAGGGCCAGGGGGCACCCAGGGGCCTATACTGCAAGTCCAGGGAGAGAGGTGGACCCCTGGGTAGCTTGCTGGGGTCAGAGACCCCTTGTTGGAGGGCAAGGTGGCACCCTTGGGCCTATACTGCAAGTCCACAAAGAGAGGTGGACCCCTGGGTAGCTTGCTGGTGTCAGAGGCCCCTAGGTGGAGGGCCAGGATTCACCCTGGGGCCTATATTGCAAGTCCAGGGAGAGAGGTGGACCCCTGGGTAGCTTGCTGGGGTGATAGGCTTCTACATGGGGGGCCAGGGGGCACTATGTGGCCTACACTGCAATTCCAGGGAGAGAGGTGGACCCCTGGGTAGCTTGCTGGGGTCAGAGGCCCCTAGGTGGAGGGTAAGGGGGCACCCTGGGGCCTATAGTGCATGTCCAGGGAGAGAGGTGGACCCCTGGGTAGCTTGCTGGGGTCAGAGGCCCCTAGGTGGAGGGCCAGGGGGAACCCTGGGGCCTATAGTGCAAGTCCAGGAAGAGAGGTGGACCCCTGGATAGCTTGCTGGAGTCAGAGGCCCTTAGGTGCAGGGCCAGGGGGCACCCAGGGGCCTATACTGCAAGTCCAGGGAGAGAGGTGGACCCCTGGGTAACTTGCTGGGGTCAGAGGCCTCTTGTTGGAAGGCCAGAAGTCACCCTGGGGCCTATACTGCAAGTCCAGGGAGAGAGGTGGTCCCCTGGGTAGATTGCAGGGGTAAGAGGCCCCAAGGTTGAGGGCCAGGGGGCACCCTGGGGCCTATACTGCAAGTCGACGGAGAGACGTGGACCCTTGGGTAGCTTGCTGAGGTCAGAGGCCCTTAGGTGGAGGCAAGGGGGCACTCTGGGGCCTACACTGCAAGTCCAGGGAGAGAGGTGGACCCCTGGGTCGCTAGCTGGGGTCAGAGGCCCCTAGGTGGAGGGAAAGGGGGCACCCTGCGGCCTATACTGCAAGTTCAGGGAGAGAGGTGGAACCCTGGGTAGCTTGCTGGGGTCAGAGGCCCCGTAGGTGGAGGGCCAGGGGGCACCTTGGGGTCTATACTGCAAGTCCAGAGAGAGAGGTGGACCCCTGAGTAGCTTGCTGGGGTCAGAGACCCCTAGGTGGAGGAAAAGGGGGTACCCTGGGGCCTTTACTGCAAGTCCAGGGAGAGAGGTGGACCCCTGGGTAGCTTGCTGCGGTGATAGGCTTCTACATGGGGGGCCAGGGGGCAACATGTGGCCTATACTGCAAGTCCAGGGATAGAGGTGGACCCCTCAGTAGCTTGCTGGGGTCAGAGGCCCCTAGGTGGAGGGTAAGGGGGCACCCTGGGGCCTATAGTGCAAGTCCAGAGAGAGAGGTGGACCCCTGGGTAGCTTGCTGGAGTCAGAGGCCCCTAGGTGCAGGGCCAGGGGGCACCCAGGGGCCTCTACTGCAAGTCCAGGGAGAGAGGTGGACCCCTGGGTAACTTGCTGGGGACAGAGGCGTCTTGTTGGAAGGCCAGAAGTCACCCTGGGGCCTATACTGCAAGTCCAGGGAGAGAGGTGGTCCCCTGGGTAGCTTGCAGGGGTAAGAGGCCCCTAGGTGGAGGCAAGGGGTCACTCCGGGGCCTACACTGCAAGTCCAGGGAGAGAGGTGGACCCCTGGGTCGCTTGCTGGGGTCAGAGGCCCCTAGGTGGAGGGAAAGGGGGCATCCTGCAGCCTATACTGCAAGTGCAGGGAGAGAGGTGGACCCCTGGGTAGCTTGCTGGGGTCAGAGGTGCCATAGGTGGAGGGCCAGGGGGCACCTTGGGGTTTATACTGAAAGTCCAGGGAGAGAGGTGGACCCCTGAGTAGCTTGCAGGCATCAGAGGCCCCTAGGTGGAGGGTTAGGGGGCACCTTGGGGTCTATACTGCAAGTCCAGGGAGAGAGGCGGACCCCTGGATAGCTTGCTGGGGTCAGAAACCCGTAGGTGGAGGGCAAGTGGGCAACCCTGAGGCCTTTACTGCAAGTCCAGGGAATGAGGTGGAACCCTGGGTAGCTTGCTGGGGTCAGAGGCCCCTAGGATGAGGGCCAGGGGGCACCCTGGAACCTATAAAGCAAGTCCAGGGAGAGAAGTGGACCCCTGGGTAGCTTTCTGGGGTCAGAGGCCCTTAGGTGGAGGACCAGGGGCACCCTGGGGCTAGTACTGCAAGTCCAAGGAGAGAGGTGGACCCCTGGATAGCTTGCTGGAGTCAGAGGCCCCGTAGGTGGAGGGCCAGGGGGCACCTTGGGGTCTATACTGCAAGTCCAGGGAGAGAGGTGGACCCCTGGGTAGCTTGCTGGGGTCAGAGGCCCCTAGGTGGAGGGCAAGGGGGCACCCTGGGGCCTATAGTGCAAGTCCAGGGAGAGGGGTGGACCACTGGGTAGCTTGCTGGGGTCAGAGGCCCTTAGGTGGAGGGCTAGGGGCACTCTGGGGCCTATACTGCAAGTCCAAGGAGAGAGGTGGACCCCTGGGTCGCCTGCTGGGGTCAGAGGCCCCTAGGTGGAGGGAAAGGGGGCACCCTGCGGCCTATACTGCAAGTGCAGGGAGAGAGCTGGAACCCTGGGTAGCTTGCTGGGGTCAGAGGCCCCGTAGGTGGAGGGCCAGGGGGCACCTTGGGGTCTATACTGCAAGTCCAGGGAGAGAGGTGGACCCCTGAGTAGCTTGCTGGGGTCAGAGACCCCTAGGTGGAGGAAAAGGGGGTACCCTGGGGCCTTTACTGCAAGTCCAGGGAGAGAGGTGGACCCCTGGGTAGCTTGCAGGCGTCAGAGGCCCCTAGGTGGAGGGTTAGGGGGCACCTTGGGGTCTATACTGCAAGTCCAGGGAGAGAGGCGGACCCCTGGATAGCTTGCTGGGGTCAGAAACCCCTAGGTGGAGGGCAAGGGGGCAACCCTGAAGTCTTTACTGCAAGTCCAGGTAGTGAAGTGGACCCCTGGGTAGCTTCCTGCGGTGATAGACTTCTACATGGGGGGCCAGGGGGCACCATGTGGCCTATACTGCAAGTCCAGGGATAGAGGTGGACCCCTGGGTAGCTTGCTGGGGTCAGAGGCCCCTAGGTGGAGGGTAAGGGGGCACCCTGGGGCCTATAGTGCAAGTCCCGGAAGAGAGGTGGACCCCTGGGTAGCTTGCTGGAGTTAGAGACCCCTAGGTGCAGGGCCTGGGGGCACCCTGGGGCCTATACTGCAAGTCCAGGGAGAGAGGTCGACCCCTGGGTAGCTTGCTGGGGTCAGAGGCCCCTTGTTGGAAGACCAGAAGTCACCCTGGGGCCTATATTGCAAGTCCAGGGAGAGAGGTGGTCCTTTGGGTAGCTTGCAGGGGTAAGAGGCCCCTAGGTTGAGGGCCAGGGGGCACCCTGTGGCCTATACTGCAAGTCCACGGAGAGAAGTGGACCCCTGGGTAGCTTGCTGGGGTCAGAGGCCCTTAGGTGGAGGCAAGGGGTCACTCTGGGGCCTACACTGCAAGTCCAGGGAGAGAGGTGGACCCCTGGGTTGCTTGCTGGGGTCAGAGGCCCCTAGGTGGAGGGAAACGGGGCATCCTGCGGCCTATACTGCAAGTGCAGGGAGAGAGGTGGACCCCTGGGTAGCTTGCTGGGGTCAGAGGTGCCGTAGTTTGAGGGCCAGGGGGCACCTTGGGGTCTATACTGAAAGTCCAGGGAGAGAGGTGGACCCCTGAGTAGCTTGCAGGCATCAGAGGCCCCTAGGTGGAGGGTTAGGGGGCACCTTGGGGTCTATACTGCAAGTCCAGGGAGAGAGGCGGACCCCTGGATAGCTTGCTGGGGTCAGAAACCCGTAGGTGGAGGGCAAGGGGGCAACCCTGAGGCCTTTACTGCAAGTCCAGGGAATGAGGTGGAACCCTGGGTAGCTTGCTGGGGTCAGAGGCCCCTAGGATGAGGGCCAGGGGTCACCCTGGAGCATATACTGCAAGTCCATGGAGAGAGTTGGACCCGTGGGTAGCTTGCTGGGGTCAGAGGCCCCTAGTTGGAGGGCCAGGGGGCACCCTGGAACCTATAAAGCAAGTCCAGGGAGAGAAGTGGACCCCTGGGTAGCTTTCTGGTTTCAGAGGCCCTTAGGTGGAGGGCCAGGGGCACCCTGGGGCTAATACTGCAAGTCCAAGGAGAGAGGAGGACCCCTGGATAGCTTGCTGTAGTCAGAGGCCCCTAGGTGCAGGGACTGGGGCCACCCTGGGGCCTATATTGCAAGTCAATGGAGAGAGAGGTGGACACCTGGGTATCTTGCTGGTGTCAAAGGCGCCTAGGTGCAGGGCCTGAGGGCACCCTGGGGCCTTAACTGCAAGTCCAGGGAGAGAGGTGGACCCCTGGGTAGCTTGCTGGGGTCAGAGACCCCTTGTTGGAAGGCCAGAAGGCACCCTGGAACCTATACTGCAAGTCCACAAAGAGAGGTGGACCCCTGGGTAGCTTGCTGGCGTCAGAGGCCCGTTGGTGGAGAGCCAGGGGCAGCTTTGGGGCCTATACTACAAGTCCAGGGAGAGAGGTGGAACCCTGGGTCGCTTGCTGGGGTCAGCAGCCCCTAGGTGGAGGGAAAGGGGGCACCCTGGAACCTATAAAGCAAGTCCAGGGAGAGAGGTGGACCCCTGGGTAGCTTTCTGGGGTCAGAGGCCCTTAGGTGGAGGGCCAGGGGCACCCTGGGGAAAATACTGCTAGTCCAAGGAGAGAGGTGGACCCCTGGGTAGCTTGCAGGAGTCAGAGGCCCCTAGGTGCAGGGCCTGGGGCCAACCTGGGGCCTCTACTGCAAGTCCAGGGAGAGAGGTGGACACCTGGGTAGCTTGCTGGAGTCAGAGACCCCTTGTTGGAGGGCAAGGGGCAACCCTTGGGCTTATACTGCAAGTCCAGGGAGAGAGGTGGACCCCTGGGTCGCTTGCTGGGGTCAGAGATCCCTAGGTGGAGGGCCAGGGGGCACCCTGGGGCCTATACTGCAAGTCCAGGGTAAGAGGTGGACCCCTGGGTAGCTTGCTGGGGTCAGAGGCAGCTCGGTGGAGGGCCAGGGGGCACCCTGGGGCCTATAGTGGAAGTCCAGGGAGAGAGGTGGACCCCTGGGTAGTTTGCTGGGGTCAGAGACCCCTAGGTTGAGGGCCAAGGGGCACCCTGGGGCCTATACTGCAAGTCCAGGGAGAGATGTGGACCCCTGGGTAGCTTGCTTTAGTTAGAGGCCCCTGGGTGGAGGGCCAGGGGGCAACCTGGAACCCATAGTGCAAGTCTAGGGAGGGAGGTGGACCCCTGGGTAGCTTTCTGGGGTCAGAGGCCCTTAGGTGGAGGGCTAGGGGCACCCTGGGGCGTATACTGCAAGTCCAAGGAGAGAGGTGGACCACTGGGTAGCTTGCTGGAGTCAGAGGCCCCTAGGTGCAGGGCCTGGGGCACCCTGGGGCGTATACTGCAAGTCCAAGGAGAGATGTGGACCCCTGGGTAGCTTGCTGCGGTCAAAGACCCCTTGTTGGAGGGCAAGGGGGCACCCTTGGGCCTATGCTGCAAGTGCAGGGAGAGAGGTGGAACCCTGGGTAGCTTGCTGGGGTCAGAGGCCCCATAGGTGGAGGGCCAGGGGGCACCTTGGGGTCTATACTGCAAGTCCAGGGAGAGAGGTGGACCCCTGAGTAGCTTGCTGGGGTCAGAGACCCCTAGGTGGAGGAAAAGGGGGTACCCTGGGGCCTTTACTGCAAATCCAGGGAGAGAGGTGGACCCCTGGGTAGCTTGCAGGCGTCAGAGGCCCCTAGGTGGAGGGTTAGGGGGCACCTTGGGGTCTATACTGCAAGTCCAGGGAGAGAGGCGGACCCCTGGATAGCTTGCTGGGGTCAGAAACCCCTAGGTGGAGGGCAAGGGGGCAACCCTGAGGCCTTTACTGCAAGTCCAGGTAGTGAAGTGGACCCCTGGGTAGCTTGCTGCGGTGATAGGCTTCTACATGGGGGGCCAGGGGGCACCATGTGGCCTATACTGCAAGTCCAGGGATAGAGGTGGACCCCTGGGTAGCTTGTTGGGGTCAGAGGCCCCTAGGTGGAGGGTAAGGGGGCACCCTGGGGCCTATAGTGCATGTCCAGGGAGAGAGGTGGACCCCTGGGTAGCTTGCTGGGGTCAGAGGCCCCTAGGTGGAGGGCAGAGGGGGCACCCTGGGGCCTATAGTGCAAGTCCAGGGAGAGAGGTGGACCCCTGGGTAACTTGCTGGGGACAGAGGCCTCTTGTTGGAAGGCCAGAAGTCACCCTGGGGCCTATACTGCAAGTCTAGGGAGAGAGGTGGTCCCCTGGGTAGCTTGCAGGGGTAAGACGCCCCAAAGTTGAGGGCCAGGGGGCACCCTGGGGCCTATACTGCAAGTCCACGGAGAGACGTGGACCCCTGGGTAGCTTGCTGAGGTCAGAGGCCCTTAGGTGGAGGCAAGGGGGCACTCTGGGGCCTACACTGCAAGTCCAAGGAGAGAGGTGGACCCCTGGGTCGCTTGCTGGGGTCAGAGGCCCCTAGGTGGAGGGAAAGGGGGCACCCTGCGGCCTATACTGCAAGTGCAGGGAGAGAGCTGGAACCCTGGGTAGCTTGCTGGGGTCAGAGGCCCCGTAGGTGGAGGGCCAGGGGGCACCTTGGGGTCTATACTGCAAGTCCAGGGAGAGAGGTGGACCCCTGAGTAGCTTGCTGGGGTCAGAGACCCCTAGGTGGAGGAAAAGGGGGTACCCTGGGGCCTTTACTGCAAGTCCAGGGAGAGAGGTGGACCCCTGGGTAGCTTGCAGGCGTCAGAGGCCCCTAGGTGGAGGGTTAGGGGGCACCTTGGGGTCTATACTGCAAGTCCAGGGAGAGAGGCGGACCCCTGGATAGCTTGCTGGGGTCAGAAACCCTTAGGTGGAGGGCAAGGGGGCAACCCTGAGGTCTTTACTGCAAGTCCAAGTAGTGAAGTGGACCCCTGGGTAGCTTGCTGCGGTGATAGGCTTCTACATGGGGGGCCAGGGGGCAACATGTGGCCTATACTGCAAGTCCAGGGATAGAGGTGGACCCCTCAGTAGCTTGCTGGGGTCAGAGGCCCCTAGGTGGAGGGTAAGGGGGCACCCTGGGGCCTATAGTGCAAGTCCAGAGAGAGAGGTGGACCCCTGGGTAGCTTGCTGGAGTTAGAGACCCCTAGGTGCAGGGCCTGGGGGCACCCTGGGGCCTATACTGCAAGTCAAGGGAGAGAGGTCGACCCCTGGGTAGCTTGCTGGGGTCAGAGGCCCCTTGTTGGAAGGCCAGAAGTCACCCTGGGGCCTATATTGCAAGTCCAGGGAGAGAGGTGGTCCTTTGGGTAGCTTGCAGGGGTAAGAGGCCCCTAGGTTGAGGGCCAGGGGGCACCCTGGGGCCTATACTGCAAGTCCATGGAGAGAAGTGGACCCCTGGGTAGCTTGCTGGGGTCAGAGGCCCTTAGGTGGAGGCAAGGGGTCACTCTGGGGCCTACACTGCAAGTCCAGGGAGAGAGGTGGACCCCTGGGTCGCTTGCTGGGGTCAGAGGCCCCTAGGTGGAGGGAAAGGGGGCATCCTGCGGCCTATACTGCAAGTGCAGGGAGAGAGGTGGACCCCTGGGTAGCTTGCTGGGGTCAGAGGTGCCATAGGTGGAGGGCCAGGGGTCACCTTGGGGTCTATACTGAAAGTCCAGGGAGAGAGGTGGACCCCTGAGTAGCTTGCAGGCATCAGAGGCCCCTAGGTGGAGGGTTAGGGGGCACCTTGGGGTCTATACTGCAAGTCCAGGGAGAGAGGCGGACCCCTGGATAGCTTGCTGGGGTCAGAAACCCGTAGGTGGAGGGCAAGGGGGCAACCCTGAGGCCTTTACTGCAAGTCCAGGGAATGAGGTGGAACCCTGGGTAGCTTGCTGGGGTCATAGGCCCCTAGGATGAGGGCCAGGGGTCACCCTGGAGCATATACTGCAAGTCCATGGAGAGAGTTAGACCCGTGGGTATCTTGCTTGGGTTAGAGGCCCCTAGTTGGAGGGCCAGGGGGCACCCTGGAACCTATAAAGCAAGTCCAGGGAGAGAAGTGGACCCCTGGGTAGCTTTCTGGGGTCAGAGGCCCTTAGGTGGAGGGCCAGGGGCACCCTGGGGCTAATACTGCAAGTCCAAGGAGAGAGGTGGACCCCTGGATAGCTTGCTGGAGTCAGAGGCCCCTAGGTGCAGGGACTGGGGCCACCCTGGGGCCTATATTGCAAGTCCAGGGAGAGAGGTGGACACCTGGGTAGCTTGCTGGAGTCAGAGACCCCTTGTTGGAGGGCAAGGGGCAACCCTTGGGCCTATACTGCAAGTCCAGGGAGAGAGTTGGACCCCTGGGTATCTTGCTGCGGTCAAAGGCCCCTAGGTGGAAGGCCAGGGGGCACCTTGGGTTCTATACTGCAAGTCCAGGGAGAGAGGTGGACCCCTGGGTAGCTTGCTGGGGTCAGACACCACTAGGTGGAGGGCATGAGGGGCAACCCTATGGCCTTTACTGTAAGTCCAGGGAGAGAGGTGGAACTCTGAGTAGCTTGCCGGGGTCAGAGGCCCCTTGTTGGAAGGCCAGAAGGCACCCTGGGGAATATACTGCAAGTTCAGGGAGAGAGGTGGTCCCCTGGGTAGCTTGCTGGGGTAAGAGGCCCCTAGGTTGAGGGCCAGTGGGCACCCTGGGGCCTTTACTGCAAGTCCACTGAGAGAAGTGGACCCCTGGGTAGCTTGCTGGGGTCAGAGACCCCTAGGTGGAGGGCAAGGGGGCAACCCTGGGGCCTTTACTGCAAGTCCAGGGAGAGAGGTAGACCCCTGGGTAGCTTGCTGGGGTCAGAAGCCCCTAGGTGGAGAGCCAGGGGGCACCCTGGAGCATATACTGCAAGTCCAGGGAGAGAGTTGGACCCGTGGGTAGCTTGCTGGGGTCAGAGGCCCCTAGGTGGAGGGCCAGGATGCACCCATAAACCTATAGTGCAAGTCCAGGGAGAGAGGTGGACCCCTGGGTAGCTTTCTGGGGTCAGTGGCCCTTAGGTGGAGTGCTAGGGGCACAATGGGGCCTATACTGCTTGTCCAAGTAGAGAAGTGGACCCCTGGGTACTTTGCTGTGGTCAAAGGCCCCTAGGTGGAAGGCCAGGGGGCACCTTGGGGTCTTTACTGCAAGTCCAGGGAAAGAGGTGGACCCCTGGGTAGCTTGCTGGGGTCAGAGGCCCCTAGGTGGAGGGCCATGGGGCACCCTGGGGCCTATATTGCAAGTCCAGGGAGAGAGGTGGACCCCTGGGTAGCTTGCTGGGGTCAGAGGCCCATAGGTGGAGGGCCAGGGGGCACTCTGGGGCCTATACTGCAAGTCCAGGGAGAGAGGTGGAACCCTGGGTCGCTTGCTGGGGTCAGAAGCCCCTAGGTGGAGGGAAAGGAGGCACCATGGGGCCTATACTGCAACTCCAGGGAGAGAGGTGGACCCCTGGGTAGCTTTCTGGGGTCATTGGCCCCTAGGTGGAGGGCCAGGGGGCACTCTGGGGCCTATACTGCAAGTCCAGGGAGAGAAGTGGAACCCTCGGTCGCTTGCAGGGGTCAGAAGCCCCTAGGTGGAGGAAAAGGGGGCACCCTGGGGCCTATACTGCAAGTCCAGGGAGAGAGGTGGACCCCTGGGTAGCTTGCTGGGGTCAGAGACCCCTAGGTGGAGGGCCATGGGGCACCCTGGGGCCTATATTGCAAGTCCAGGGAGAGAGGTGGACCCCTGGGTAGCTTGCTGGGGTGATAGGCTTCTACATGGGGGGCCAGGGGGCACCCTGTGGCCTATACTGCAAGTCCAGGGAGAGAGGTGGACCCCTGGGTAGCTTGCTGGGGTCAGAGGCCCCTAGGTGGAGGGCAAGGGGGCACCCTGGGGCCTATAGTGCAAGTCCAGGGAGAGGGGTGGACCACTGGGTAGTTTGCTGGGGTCAGAGGCCCTTAGGTGGAGGGCTAGGGGCACTCTGGGGCCTATACTGCAAGTCCAAGGAGAGAGGTGGAACCCTGGGTCGCTTGCTGGGGTCAGAGGCCCCTAGGTGGAGGGAAAGGGCGCACCCTGCGGCCTATACTGCAAGTGCAGGGAGAGAGCTGGAACCCTGGGTAGCTTGCTGGGGTCAGAGGCCCCGTAGGTGGAGGGCCAGGGGGCACCTTGGGTTCTATACTGCAAGTCCAGGGAGAGAGGTGGACCCCTGAGTAGCTTCCTGGGGTCAGAGACCCCTAGGTGGAGGAAAAGGGGGTACCCTGGGGCCTTTACTGCAAGTCCAGGGAGAGAGGTGGACCCCTGGGTAGCTTGCAGGCGTCAGAGGCCCCTAGGTGGAGGGTTAGGGGGCACCTTGGGGTCTATACTGCAAGTCCAGGGAGAGAGGCGGACCCCTGGAAAGCTTGCTGGGGTCAGAATCCCCTAGGTGGAGGGCAAGGGGGCAACCCTGAGGTCTTTACTGCAAGTCCAGGTAGTGAAGTGGACCCCTGGGTAGCTTGCTGCGGTGATAGGCTTCTACATGGGGGGCCAGGGGGCACCATGTGGCCTATACTGCAAGTCCAGGGAAAGAGGTGGACCCCTGGGTAGCTTGCTGGGGTCAGAGGCCCCTAGGTGGAGGGTAAGGGGGCACCCTGGGGCCTATAGTGCAAGTCCAGGAAGAGAGGTGGACCCCTGGGTAGCTTGCTGGAGTTAGAGACCCCTAGGTGCAGGGCCTGGGGGCACCCTGGGGCCTATACTGCAAGTCCAGGGAGAGAAGTCGACCCCTGGGTAGCTTGCTTGTGTCAGAGGCCCCTTGTTGGAAGGCCAGAAGTCACCCTGGGGCCTATATTGCAAGTCCAGGGAGAGAGGTGGTCCTTTGGGTAGCTTGCAGGGGTAAGAGGCCCCTAGGTTGAGGGCCAGGGGGCACCCTTGGGCCTATGCTGCAAGTCCAGGGAGAGAGGTGGACCCCTGGGTACTTTGCTGCGGTCAAAGGCCCCTAGGTGGAAGGCCAGGGGGCACCTTGGGGTCTTTACTGCAAGTCCAGGGAGAGAGGTGGACCCCTGGGTGGCTTGCTTGGGTCAGAGTCCGCTAGGTTTAGGGCCAGAGGGCACTCTGGCACATATACTGCAAGTCCAGGGAGAGAGGTGGACAACTTGGTAGCTTGCTGGGGTCAGAGGCCCCTTTTTGGAAGGCCAGAAGGCACCCTGGGGCCTTAACTGCAAGTCCAGGGAGAGAGGTGAACCCCTGGGTAGCTTGCTGGGGTCAGAGAACCCTTGTTGGAAGGCCAGAAGGCACCCTGGGGCCTATACTGCAAGTCCACAAAGAGAGGTGGACCCCTGGGTAGCTTGCTGGGGTCAGAGGCCCGATGGTGGAGAGCCAGGGGCCACTTTGGGGCCTATACTACAAGTCCAGGGAGAGAGGTGGAACCCTGGGTCGCTTTCTGGGATCAGAAGCCCCTAGGTGGAGGGAAAGGGGGCACCCTGGAACCTATAAAGCAAGTCCAGGGAGAGAGGTGGACCCCTGGGTAGCTTTCTGGGGTCAGAGGCCCTTAGGTGGAGGGCCAGGGGCACCCTGGGGAAAATACTGCTAGTCCAAGGAGAGAGGTGGACCCCTGGGTAGCTTGCTGGAGTCAGAGGCCCCTAGGTGCAGGGCCTGGGGCCACCCTGGGGCCTCTACTGCAAGTCCAGGGAGAGAGGTGGACACCAGGGTAGCTTGCTGCGGTCAAAGGCCCCTAGGTGGAAGGCCAGGGGGCACCTTGGGGTCTTTACTGCAAGTCCAGGGAGAGAGGTGGACCCCTGGGTGGCTTGCTTGGGTCAGAGTCCACTAGGTTTAGGGCCAGGGGGCACTCTGGCACATATACTGCAAGTCCAGGGAGAGAGGTGGACCACTTGGTAGCTTGCTGGTGTCAGAGACCCCTTGTTGGAAGGCCAGAAGGCACCCTGGGGCCTATACTGCAAGTCCACAAAGAGAGGTGGACCCCTGGGTAGCTTGCTGGGGTCAGAGGCCCGTTGGTGGAGAGCCAGGGGCCACTTTGGGGCCTATACTACAAGTCCAGGGAGAGAGGTGGAACCCTGGGTCGCTTTCTAGGATCAGAAGCCCCTAGGTGGAGGGAAAGGGGGCACCCTGGAACCTATAAAGCAAGTCCAGGGAGAGAGGTGGACCCCTGGGTAGCTTTCTGGGGTCAGAGGCCCTTAGGTGGAGGGCCAGGGGCACCCTGGGGAAAATACTGCTAGTCCAAGGAGAGAGGTGGACCCCTGGGTAGCTTGCTGGAGTCAGAGGCCCCTAGGTGCAGGGCCTGGGGCCACCCTGGGGCCTCTACTGCAAGTCCAGGGAGAGAGGTGGACACCAGGGTAGCTTGCTGGAGTCAGAGACCCCTTGTTGGAGGGCAAGGGGCAAACCTTGGGCTTATACTGCAAGTCCAGGGAGAGGGGTGGACCCCTGGGTCGCTTGCTGGGGTCAGAGGCCCCTAGGTGGAGGGCCAGGGGGCACCCTGGGGCCTATACTGCAAGTCCAGGGAAAGAGGTGGACCCCTGGGTAGCTTGCTGGGGTCAGAGGCAGCTTGGTGGAGGGCCAGGGGGCACCCTGGGGCCTATAGTGGAAGTCCAGGGAGAGAGGTGGACCCCTGGGTAGCTTGCTTGTGTCAGAGGCCCCTAGTTGGAGGAGCAGGGGGCACCCTGGGGCCTATACTAAAAATCCAGGGAGAGAGGTGGACCCCTGGGTAGCTTGCTGGGGTCAGAGGTCCCTAGGTGCGGGGAAAGGGGGAAACCTTTGGGCCTATACTGCAAGTCCAGGGAGAGAGGTGGACCCCTGGGTGGCTTGCTGTTGTCGGAGGCCCCTAGGTGGAGGGCCAGGGGGCATCCTGGGGCCTATAGTTCAAGTCCAGGGAGAGAGGTGGACCCCTGGGTAGCTTGCTGGTGTCAGAGGCCCCTAGGTGGAGGGCCAGGATTCACCCTGGGGCCTATATTGCAAGTCCAGGGAGAGAGGTGGACCCCTGGGTAGCTTGCTGGGATGATAGACTTCTACATGGGTGGCCAGGGGGCACTATGTGGCCTACACTGCAATTCCAGGGAGAGAGGTGGACCCCTGGGTAGCTTGCTGGGGTCAGAGGCCCCTTGGTGGAGGGTAAGGGGGCACCCTGGGGCCTATAGTGCATGTCCAGGGAGAGAGGTGGACCCCTGGGTAGCTTGCTGGGGTCAGAGGCCCCTAGGTGGAGGGCCATGGGGAACCCTGGGGCCTATAGTGCAAGTCCAGGAAGAGAGGTGGACCCCTGGGTAGCTTGCTGGAGTCAGAGGCCCCTAGGTGCAGGGCAAGGGGGCACCCAGGGGCCTATACTGCAAGTCCAGGGAGAGAGGTGGACCCCTGGGTAACTTGCTGGGGTCAGAGGCCTCTTGTTGGAAGGCCAGAAGTCACCCTGGGGCCTATACTGCAAGTCCAGGGAGAGAGGTGGTCCCCTGGGTAGCTTGCAGGGGTAAGAGGCCCCAAGGTTGAGGGCCAGGGGGCACCCTGGGGCCTATACTGCAAGTCCACGGAGAGACGTGGACCCCTAGGTAGCTTGCTGAGGTCAGAGGCCCTTAGGTGGAGGCAAGGGGGCACTCTGGGGCCTACACTGCAAGTCCAGGGAGAGAGGTGGACCCCTGGGTCGCTTGCTGGGGTCAGAGGCCCCTAGGTGGAGGGAAAGGGGGCACCCTGCGGCCTATACTGCAAGTGCAGGGAGAGAGGTGGACCCCTGGGTAGCTTGCTGGGGTCAGAGGCCCCGTAGGTGGAGGGCCAGGGGGCACCTTGGGGTCTATACTGCAAGTCCAGGGAGAGAGTTGGACCCCTGAGTAGCTTGCTGGGGTCAGAGACCCCTAGGTGGAGGAAAAGGGGGTACCCTGGGGCCTTTACTGCAAGTCCAGGGAGAGAGGTGGACCCCTGGGTAGCTTGCAGGCGTCAGAGGCCCCTAGGTGGAGGGTTAGGGGGCACCTTGGGGTCTATACTGCAAGTCCAGGGAGAGAGGCGGACCCCTGGGTAGCTTGCTGGGGTCAAAGGCCCCTAGGTGGAGGGAAAGGGGGCACCCTGCGGCCTATACTGCAAGTGCAGGGAGAGAGGTGGAACCCTGGGTAGCTTGCTGGGGTCAGAGGCCCCGTAGGTGGAGGGCCAGGGGGCACCTTGGGGTCTATACTGCAAGTCCAGGGAGAGAGGTGGACCCCTGAGTAGCTTGCAGGCGTCAGAGGCCCCTAGGTGGAGGGTTAGGGGGCACCTTGGGGTCTATACTGCAAGTCCAGGGAGAGAGGCGGACCTCTGGGTAGCTTGCTGGGGTCAGTGGCCCCTAGGTGGAGGGCCAGGGGGCCCCCAAGAGTCTATACTGCAAGTCCAGGGAGAGAGGTGGACTCCTGGGTAGCTTGCTGGGGTCAGAGGCCCCTAGGATGAGGGCCAGGGGGCACCTTGGGGTTTATACTGCAAGTCCAGGGAGAGATGGACCCCTGAGTAGCTTGCTGGGGTCAGAGACCCCTAGGTGGAGGGCAAGGGGGCAACCCTGGGGCTCATACTGCAAGTCCAGGGAGAGAGGTGGACCCCTGGGTAGCTTGCTGGGGGCAGAAGCCCCTAGGTGGAGGGCCAGGGGGCCCCCAAGGGTCTATACTGCAAGTCCAGGGAGAGAGGTGGTCCCCTGGTTAGCTTGCTGGGGTCAGAGGCGCCTAGGTTGAGGGCCAGGTGGCACCCTGGGGCCTATACTGCAAATCCTGTGAGAGAGGTGGACCCCTGGGTAGCTTGCTGGGGTCAGAGGCCCCTAGGTGGAGGGCCAGGGGGCACCCTGAGGCCTATACTGCAAGTCCAGGGACAGACGTGGTCCCCTGGGTAGCTTGCTGGGGTCAGAGGCCCCTAGGTTGAGGGCCAGGGGGCATCCTGGGGCCTATACTAAAAGTCCATGGAGAGAGGTGGACCCCTGGGTAAATTGCTGGGGTCAGAGACCCCTTGGATGAGGGCCAGGTGGCACTCTGGGGTCTATACTGCAAGTCCAGGGAGAGAGGTGGAACCCTGGGTCACTTGCTGGGGTCAAAAGCCCCTAGGTGGAGGGAAAGGTGGCACCCTGGGGCCTATATTGCAAGTCCATGGAGAGAGGTGGACCCCTGGGTAGCTTGCTGGGGTCAGAGGTCACTAGGTGGAGGGCCAGGGGGCACCCTGGGGCCTATACTGCAAGTCCAGGGAGAGAGGTGGAACCCTCGGTCGCTTGCTGGGGTCAGAAGCCCCTAGGTGGAGGGAAAGGAGGCACACTGGGGCCTATTTTGCAACTCCAGGGAGAGAGGTGGACCTCTGGGTAGCTTGCTGGGGTCAGTGGCCCCTAGGTGGAGGGCCAGGGGGCCCCCAAGAGTCTATACTGCAAGTCCAGGGAGAGAGGTGGACTCCTGGGTAGCTTGCTGGGGTCAGAGGCCCCTAGGATGAGGGCCAGGGGGCACCTTGGGGTTTATACTGCAAGTCCAGGGAGAAATGGACCCCTGAGTAGCTTGCTGGGGTCAGAGACCCCTAGGTGGAGGGCAAGGGGGCAACCCTGGGGCTCATACTGCAAGTCCAGGGAGAGAGGTGGACCCCTGGGTAGCTTGCTGGGGGCAGAAGCCCCTAGGTGGAGGGCCAGGGGGCCCCCAAGGGTCTATACTGCAAGTCCAGGGAGAGAGGTGGTCCCCTGGTTAGCTTGCTGGGGTCAGAGGCGCCTAGGTTGAGGGCCAGGTGGCACCCTGGGGCCTATACTGCAAATCCTGTGAGAGAGGTGGACCCCTGGGTAGCTTGCTGGGGTCAGAGGCCCCTAGGTGGAGGGCCAGGGGGCACCCTGGGGCCTATACTGCAAGTCCAGGGACAGACGTGGTCCCCTGGGTAGCTTGCTGGGGTCAGAGGCCCCTAGGTTGAGGGCCAGGGGGCATCCTGGGGCCTATACTAAAAGTCCATGGAGAGAGGTGGACCCCTGGGTAAACTGCTGGGGTCAGAGACCCCTTGGATGAGGGCCAGGTGGCACTCTGGGGTCTATACTGCAAGTCCAGGGAGAGAGGTGGAACCCTGGGTCACTTGCTGGGGTCAAAAGCCCCTAGGTGGAGGGAAAGGTGGCACCCTGGGGCCTATATTGCAAGTCCATGGAGAGAGGTGGACCCCTGGGTAGCTTGCTGGGGTCAGAGGTCACTAGGTGGAGGGCCAGGGGGCACCCTGGGGCCTATACTGCAAGTCCAGGGAGAGAGGTGGAACCCTCGGTCGCTTGCTGGGGTCAGAAGCCCCTAGGTGGAGGGAAAGGAGGCACACTGGGGCCTATATTGCAACTCCAGGGAGAGAGGTGGACCCCTGGGTAGCTTTCTGGGGTCATTGGCCCCTAGGTGGAGGGCCAGGGGGCACTCTGGGGCCTATACTGCAAGTCCAGGGAGAGGGGTGGACCACTGGGTAGCTTGCTGGGGTGATAGGCTTCTACATGGGGGGCCAGGGGGCACCCTGTGGCCTATACTGCAAGTCCAGGGAGAGAGGTGGACCCCTGGGTAGCTTGCTGGGGTCAGAGACCCCTTGTTGGAAGGCCAGAAGGCACCCTGGGGCCTATACTGCAAGTCCACAAAGAGAGGTGGACCCCTGGGTAGCTTGCTGGGGTCAGAGGCCCGTTGGTGGAGAGCCAGGGGCCACTTTGGGGCCTATACTACAAGTCCAGGGAGAGAGGTGGAACCTTGGGTCGCTTACTGGGGTCAGAAGCCCCTAGGTGGAGGGAACTGGGGGAACCCTGGGGCCTATACTGCAAATCCAGGGAGAGAGGTGGACCCCTGGGTAGCTTGCTGGAGTCAGAGGCCCCTAGCTGGAGGGCTAGGGAGCACCCTGGGTTCTATAATGCAAGTCCAGGGAGAGAGGTGGACCCCTGCGTGGCTTTCTTGGGTCAGAGGCCCCTAGGTTGAGGGCCAGGGGGCACCCTGGGGCCTATACTGCAAGTCCAGGGAGAGAGGAGGACCCCTGGGTAGCCTGCTGGAGTCAGAGGACCCTAGTTGGAGGGCCAGGGGGCACCCTGGGGCCTATACTGCAAGTCCAGGGAGAGAGGTGGAACCCTCGGTCGCTTGCTGGGGTCAGAAGCCCCTAGGTGGAGGGAAAGGAGGCACACTGGGGCCTATATTGCAACTCCAGGGAGAGAGGTGGACCCCTGGGTAGCTTTCTGGGGTCATTGGCCCCTAGGTGGAGGGCCAGGGGGCACTCTGGGGCCTATACTGCAAGTCCAGGGAGAGAGGTGGAACCCTCGGTCGCTTGCTGGGGTCAGAAGCCCCTAGGTGGAGGGAAAGGGGGCACCCTGGGGCCTATACTGCAAGTCCAGGGAGAGAGGTGGACCCCTGGGTAGCTTGCTGGGGTCAGAGACCCCTAGGTGGAGGGCCATGGGGCACCCTGGGGCCTATATTGCAAGTCCAGGGAGAGAGGTGGACCCCTGGGTAGCTTGCTGGGGTGATAGGCTTCTACATGGGGGGCCAGGGGGCACCCTGTGGCCTATACTGCAAGTCCAGGGAGAGAGGTGGACCCCTGGGTAGCTTGCTGGGGTCAGAGGCCCCTAGGTGGAGGGCAAGGGGGCACCCTGGGGCCTATAGTGCAAGTCCAGGGAGAGGGGTGGACCACTGGGTAGCTTGCTGGGGTCAGAGGCCCTTAGGTGGAGGGCTAGGGGCACTCTGGGGCCTATACTGCAAGTCCAAGGAGAGAGGTGGAACCCTGGGTAGCTTGCTGGTGTCAAAGGCCCCTAGGTGCAGGGCCTGAGGGCACCCTGGGGCCTTAACTGCAAGTCCAGGGAGAGAGGTGGACCCCTGGGTAGCTTGCTGGGGTCAGAGACCCCTTGTTGGAAGGCCAGAAGGCACCCTGGGGCCTATACTGCAAGTCCACAAAGAGAGGTGGACCCCTGGGTAGCTTGCTGGGGTCAAAGGCCCGTTGGTGGAGAGCCAGGGGCCACTTTGGGGCCTATACTACAAGTCCCGGGAGAGAGGTGGAACCCTGGGTCGCTTGCTGGGGTCAGAAGCCCCTAGGTGGAGGGAACTGGGGGAACCCTGGGGCCTATACTGCAAATCCAGGGAGAGAGGTGGACCCCTGGTTAGCTTGCTGGAGTCAGAGGCCCCTAGATGGAGGGCTAGGGAGAACCCTGGGTTCTATACTGCAAGTCCAGGGAGAGAGGTGGACCCCTGCGTGGCTTTCTTGGGTCAGAGGCCCCTAGGTTGAGGGCCAGGGGGCACCCTGGGGCCTATACTGCAAGTCCAGGGAGAGAGGTGGACCCCTGGGTAGTTTGCTGGAGTCAGAGGACCCTAGTTGGAGGGCCAGGGGGCACCTTGGGGCCTATTCTGCAAGTCCAGGGAGAGAAGTGGACCCCTGGGTAGCTTGTTGGTGTCTGAGGCTCCTAGGTGGAGGCAAGGGGGCAACCCTCGGGCCTTTACTGCAAGTCCAGGGAGAGAGGTGGACCCCTGGGTAGCTTGCTGGGGTCAGAGGCCCCTAGGTTGAGGAAAATAGGTCACCCTGGGGCCTATACTGCAAGTCCACGGAGAGAGGTGGACCCCTGGGTAGCTTGCTGGGGTCAGAGGCCCTTAGGTGGAGGCAAGGGGGAACCCTTTGGCCTATACTGCAAGTCCAGGGAGAGAGGTGGACCTCTGGGTAGCTTGCTGGGGTCAGTGGCCCCTAGGTGGAGGGCCAGGGGGCCCCCAAGAGTCTATACTGCAAGTCCAGGGAGAGAGGTGGACCCCTGGGTAGCTTGCTGGGGTCAGAGGCCCCTAGGATGAGGGCCAGGGGGCACCTTGGGGTTTATACTGCAAGTCCAGGGAGAGATGGACCACTGAGTAGCTTGCTGGGGTCAGAGACCCCTAGGTGGAGGGCAAGGGGGCAACCCTGGGGCTCATACTGCAAGTCCAGGGAGAGAGGTGGACCCCTGGGTAGCTTGCTGGGGGCAGAAGCCCCTAGGTGGAGGGCCAGGGGGCTCCCAAGGGTCTATACTGCAAGTCCAGGGAGAGAGGTGGACCCCTGGGTAGTTTGCTGGGGTCAGAAACCTCTAGGTGGAGGGCCAGGGTGCCCCCAGGGGCCTATACTGCAAGTCCAGGGAGAGAGGTGGTCCCCTGGTTAGCTTGCCGGGGTCAGAGGCGCCTAGGTTGAGGGCCAGGGGGCACCCTGGGGCCTATACTGCAAATCCTGTGAGAGAGGTGGACCCCTGGGTAGCTTGCTGGGGTCAGAGGCCCCTAGGTGGAGGGCCAGGGGGCACCCTGGGGCCTATACTGCAAGTCCAGGGACAGACGTGGTCCCCTGGGTAGCTTGCTGGGGTCAGAGGCCCCTAGGTTGAGGGCCAGGGGGCATCCTGGGGCCTATACTAAAAGTCCATGGAGAGAGGTGGACCCCTGGGTAAATTGCTGGGGTCAGAGGCCCCTTGAATGAGGGCCAGGTGGCACTCTGGGGTCTATACTGCAAGTCCAGGGAGAGAGGTGGAACCCTGGGTCACTTGCTGGGGTCAAAAGCCCCTAGGTGGAGGGAAAGGGGGCACCCTGGGGCCTATATTGCAAGTCCATGGAGAGAGGTGGACCCCTGGGTAGCTTGCTGGGGTCAGAGGTCACTAGGTGGAGGGCCAGGGGGCACCCTGGGGCCTATAGTGCAAGTCCAGGGAGAGAGGTGGACCCCTGGGTAGCTTGCTGCGGTCAATGGCCCCTAGGTGGAAGGCCAGGGGGCACCTTGGGGTCTATACTGCAACTCCAGGGAGAGAGGTGGACCCCTGGGTATCTTGCTGGGGTCAGACGCCCCTAGGTGGAGGTCCATGGGGCACCCTGGGGCCTATATTGCAAGTCCAGGGAGAGAGGTGGACCCCTGGGTAGCTAGCTAGTGTGATAGGCTTCTACATGGGGGGCCAGGGGGCACCCTGTGGCCTATACTGCAAGTCCAGGGAGAGATGGTCCCCTGAGTAGCTTGCTGGGGTCAGAGACCCCTAGGTGGAGGGCAAGGGGGCAACCCTGGGGCTCATACTGCAAGTCCAGGGAGAGAGGTGGACCCCTGGGTAGCTTGCTGGGGGCAGAAGCCCATAGGTGGAGGGCCAGGGGGCCCCCAAGGGTCTATACTGCAAGTCCAGGGAGAGAGGTGGACCCCTGGGTAGCTTGCTGGGGTCAGAAACCACTAGGTGGAGGGCCAGGGTGCCCCCACGGGCCTATACTGCAAGTCCAGGGAGAGAGGTGGTCCCCTGGTTAGCTTGCTGGGGTCAGAGGCGCCTAGGTTGAGGGCCAGGGGGCACCCTGGGGCCTATACTGCAAATCCTGTGAGAGAGGTGGACCCCTGGGTAGCTTGCTGGGGTCAGAGGCCCCTAGGTGGAGGGCCAGGGGGCACCCTGGGGCCTATACTGCAAGTCCAGGGACAGACGTGGTCCCCTGGGTAGCTTGCTGGGGTCAGAGGCCCCTAGGTTGAGGGCCAGGGGGCATCCTGGGGCCTATACTAAAAGTCCATGGAGAGAGGTGGACCCCTGGGTAAATTGCTGGGGTCAGAGGCCCCTTGAATGAGGGCCAGGTGGCACTCTGGGGTCTATACTGCAAGTCCAGGGAGAGAGGTGGAACCCTGGGTCACTTGCTGGGGTCAAAAGCCCCTAGGTGGAGGGAAAGGGGGCACCCTGGGGCCTATATTGCAAGTCCATGGAGAGAGGTGGACCCCTGGGTAGCTTGCTGGGGTCAGAGGTCACTAGGTGGAGGGCCAGGGGGCACCCTGGGGGCTACACTGCAAGTCCAGGGAGAGAGGTTGACCCCTGGGTGGCTTGCTTGGGTCAGAGGCCCCTAGGTGGAGGTCCATGGGGCACCCTGCGGCCTAAAATGCAAGTCCAGGGAGAGAGGTGGACCCCTGGGTAGCTTGCTGGGGTATGAGGCCTCTAGGTGGAGGGCCAGGGGGCACCCTGAAGCCTATACTGCAAGTCCAGGGAGAGAGGTGGACCTGTGGGTAGCTTGCTGGGGTCAGAGACCCCTAGGAGGAGGGCCAGGGGGCACTCTGGGGCCTATACTGCAAGTCCATTGAGAGAGGTGGACCCCTAGGTAGCTTGCTGGGGTCAGAGGCCACTAGGTGGAGGGCCATGAGGCACCCTGGGTCCTATACTGCAAGTCCAGGGAGAGATGTGGACCCCTGGGTGGCTTGCTTGGGTCAGATGCCCTTAGCTTGAGGGCCAGGGGGTGCCCTGGAGCCTATACTGCAAGTCCAGGGAGAGAGGTGGACCCCTGGGTAGCTTGCTGGGGTCAGAGTTACCTGGGTAGAGGGCCAGGGGGCAACCCTGGGGGCTTTACTGCAAACCTAGGGAGAGAGGTGGACACCTGGTTAGCTTTCTGGGGTCAGTGGCCCTTAGGTGGAGGGCTAGGGGCACCCTGGGGCCTATACTGCAAGTCCAGGGAGACAGGTGGACCCCTGGGTAGCTTGCTGGAGTCAGAGACCCCTAGGTGCAGGGCCTGGGGGCACCCTGGGGCCTATACTGCAAGTCCAGGGAGAGAGGTCTACCCCTGGGTAACTTGCTGGGGTCAGTGCCCCCTAGGTGGAAGGCCAGGGGGCACCCTGGGGCCTATAGTGCAAGTCCAGGGAGAGAGGTGGACCCCTGGGTAGCTTGCTGCGGTCAATGGCCCCTAGGTGGAAGGCCAGTGGGCACCTTGGGGTCTATACTGCAACTCCAGGGAGAGAGGTGGACCCCTGGGTATCTTGCTGGGGTCAGACGCCCCTAGGTGGAGGGCCATGGGGCACCCTGGGGCCTATATTGCAAGTCCAGGGAGAGAGGTGGACCCCTGGGTAGCTTGCTAGTGTGATAGGCTTCTACATGGGGGGCCAGGGGGCACCCTGTGGCCTATACTGCAAGTCCAGGGAGAGAGGTGGACCCCTGGGTAGCTTGCTGGGGTCAGAGGCACCTAGGTGAAGGACCAGGATTCACCCTGGGGCCTATAGTGCAAGTCCAGGAAGAGAGGTGGACACCTGGGTAGCTTGCTAGAGTCAGAGGCCCCTAGGTGCAGGGCCAGTGGGCACCCTGTGGCCTATACTGCAAGTCCAGGGAGAGAGGTGGACCCCTGGGTAGCTTGCTGGGGTGATAGGCTTCTACATGGGGGGCCAGGGGGCACTATGTGGCCTACACTGCAATTCCAGGGAGAGAGGTGGACCCCTGGGTAGCTTGCTGGGGTCAGAGGCCCCTAGGTGGAGGGTAAGGGGGCACCCTGGGGCCTATAGTGCATGTCCAGGGAGAGAGGTGGACCCCTGGGTAGCTTGCTGGGGTCAGAGGCCCCTAGGTGGAGGGCCAGGGGGAACCCTGGGGCCTATAGTGCAAGTCCAGGAAGAGAGGTGGACCCCTGGGTAGCTTGCTGGAGTCAGAGGCCCCTAGGTGCAGGGCCAGGGGGCACCCAGGGGCCTATACTGCAAGTCCAGGGAGAGAGGTGGACCCCTGGGTAACTTGCTGGGGTCAGAGGCCTCTTGTTGGAAGGCCAGAAGTCACCCTGGGGCCTATACTGCAAGTCCAGGGAGAGAGGTGGTCCCCTGGGTAGCTTGCAGGGGTAAGAGGCCCCAAGGTTGAGGGCCAGGGGGCACCCTGGGGCCTATACTGCAAGTCGACGGAGAGACGTGGACCCCTGGGTAGCTTGCTGAGGTCAGAGGCCCTTAGGTGGAGGCAAGGGGGCACTCTGGGGCCTACACTGCAAGTCCAGGGAGAGAGGTGGACCCCTGGGTCGCTAGCTGGGGTCAGAGGCCCCAAGGTGGAGGGAAAGGGGGCACCCTGCGGCCTATACTGCAAGTTCAGGGAGAGAGGTGGAACCCTGGGTAGCTTGCTGGGGTCAGAGGCCACGTAGGTGGAGGGCCAGGGGGCACCTTGGGGTCTATACTGCAAGTCCAGAGAGAGAGGTGGACCCCTGAGTAGCTTGCTGGGGTCAGAGACCCCTAGGTGGAGGAAAAGGGGGTACCCTGGGGCCTTTACTGCAAGTCCAGGGAGAGAGGTGGACCCCTGGGTAGCTTGCAGGCGTCAGAGGCCCCTAGGTGGAGGGTTAGGGGGCACCTTGGGGTCTATACTGCTAGTCCAGGGAGAGAGGCGGACCCCTGGATAGCTTGCTGGGGTCAGAAACCCCTAGGTGGAGGGCAAGGGGGCAACCCTGAGGCCTTTACTGCAAGTCCAGGTAGTGAAGTGGACCCCTGGGTAGCTTGCTGCGGTGAAAGGCTTCTACATGGGGGGCCAGGGGGCACCATGTGGCCTATACTGCAAGTCCAGGTATAGAGGTGGACCCCTGGGTAGCTTGCTGGGGTCAGAGGCCCCTTAGTGGAGGGTAAGGGGGCACCCTGGGGCCTATAGTGCATGTCCAGGGAGAGAGGTGGACCCCTGGGTAGCTTGCTGGGGTCAGAAGCCCCTAGGTGGAGGGCAGAGGGGGCACCCTGGGGCCTATATTGCAAGTCCAGGAATAGAGGTGGACCCCTGGGTAGCTTGCTGGAGTCAGAGGCCCCTAGGTGCAGGGCCAGGGGGCACCCAGGGGCCTATACTGCAAGTCCAGGGAGAGAGGTGGACCCCTGGGTAACTTGCTGGGGTCAGAGGCCTCTTGTTGGAAGGCCAGAAGTCACCCTGGGGCCTATACTGCAAGTCCAGGGAGAGAGGTGGTCCCCTGGGTAGCTTGCAGGGGTAAGAGGCCCCAAAGTTGAGGGCCAGGGGGCACCCTGGGGCCTATACTGCAAGTCCACGGAGAGACTTGGACCCCTGGGTAGCTTGCTGAGGTCAGAGGCCCTTAGGTGGAGGCAAGGGGGCACTCTGGGGCCTACACTGCAAGTCCAGGGAGAGAGGTGGACCCCTGGGTAGCTTTCTGGGGTCAGAGGCCCTTAGGTGGATGGCCAGGGGCACCCTGGGGAAAATACTGCTAGTCCAAAGAGAGAGGTGGACCCCTGGGTAGCTTGCAGGAGTCAGAGGCCCCTAGGTGCAGGGCCTGGGGCCAACCTGGGGCCTCTACTGCAAGTCCAGGGAGAGAGGTGGACCCCTGGGTAGCTTGCTGGAGTCAGAGGCCCCTAGGTGGAGGGCCAGGGGGCACCCTGGGGCCTATAGTGGAAGTCCAGGGAGAGAGGTGGACCCCTGGGTAGTTTGCTGGGGTCAGAGACCCCTAGGTTGAGGGCCAAGGGGCACCCTGGGGCCTATACTGCAAGTCCAGGGAGAGATGTGGACCCCTGGGTAGCTTGCTTTAGTTAGAGGCCCCTGGGTGGAGGGCCAGGGGGAAACCTGGAACCCATAGTGCAAGTCCAGGGAGGGAGGTGGACCCCTGGGTAGCTTTCTGGGGTCAGAGGCCCTTAGGTGGAGGGCTAGAGGCACCCTGGGGCGTATACTGCAAGTCCAAGGAGAGAGGTGGACCACTGGGTAGCTTGCTGGAGTCAGAGGCCCCTAGGTGCAGGGCCTGGGGCACCCTGGGGCGTATACTGCAAGTCCAAGGAGAGATGTGGACCCCTGGGTAGCTTGCTGCGGTCAAAGACCCCTTGTATGAGGGCAAGGGGGCACCCTTGGGCCTATGCTGCAAGTGCAGGGAGAGAGGTGGAACCCTGGGTAGCTTGCTGGGGTCAGAGGCCCCGTAGGTGGAGGGCCAGGGGGCACCTTGGGGTCTATACTGCAAGTCCAGGGAGAGAGGTGGACCCCTGAGTAGCTTGCTGGGGTCAGAGACCCCTAGGTGGAGGAAAAGGGGGTACCCTGGGGCCATTACTGCAAATCCAGGGAGAGAGGTGGACCCCTGGGTAGCTTGCAGGCGTCAGAGGCCCCTAGGTGGAGGGTTAGGGGGCACCTTGGGGTCTATACTGCAAGTCCAGGGAGAGAGGCGGACCCCTGGATAGCTTGCTGGGGTCAGAAACCCCTAGGTGGAGGGCAAGGGGGCAACCCTGAGGCCTTTACTGCAAGTCCAGGTAGTGAAGTGGACCCCTGGGTAGCTTGCTGCGGTGATAGGCTTCTACATGGGGGGCCAGGGGGCACCATGTGGCCTATACTGCAAGTCCAGGGATAGAGGTGGACCCCTGGGTAGCTTGTTGGGGTCAGAGGCCCCTAGGTGGAGGGTAAGGGGGCACCCTGGGGCCTATAGTGCATGTCCAGGGAGAGAGGTGGACCCCTGGGTAGCTTGCTGGGGTCAGAGGCCCCTAGGTGGAGGGCAGAGGGGGCACCCTGGGGCCTATAGTGCAAGTCCAGGGAGAGAGGTGGACCCCTGGGTAACTTGCTGGGGACAGAGGCCTCTTGTTGGAAGGCCAGAAGTGACCCTGGGGCCTATACTGCAAGTCTAGGGAGAGAGGTGGTCCCCTGGGTAGCTTGCAGGGGTAAGACGCCCCAAAGTTGAGGGCCAGGGGGCACCCTGGGGCCTATACTGCAAGTCCACGGAGAGACGTGGACCCCTGGGTAGCTTGCTGAGGTCAGAGGCCCTTAGGTGGAGGCAAGGGGGCACTCTGGGGCCTACACTGCAAGTCCAAGGAGAGAGGTGGACCCCTGGGTCGCTTGCTGGGGTCAGAGGCCCCTAGGTGGAGGGAAAGGGGGCACCCTGCGGCCTATACTGCAAGTGCAGGGAGAGAGCTGGAACCCTGGGTAGCTTGCTGGGGTCAGAGGCCCCGTAGGTGGAGGGCCAGGGGGCACCTTGGGGTCTATACTGCAAGTCCAGGGAGAGAGGTGGACCCCTGAGTAGCTTGCTGGGGTCAGAGGCCCCTAGGTGGAGGGCCAGGGGGCACTCTGGGGCCTATACTGCAAGTCCAGGGAGAGAGGTGGAACCCTGGGTCGCTTGCTGGGGTCAGAAGCCCCTAGGTGGAGGGAAAGGAGGCACCATGGGGCCTATACAGCAACTCCAGGGAGAGAGGTGGACCCCTGGGTAGCTTTCTGGGGTCATTGGCCCCTAGGTGGAGGGCCAGGGGGCACTCTGGGGCCTATACTGCAAGTCCAGGGAGAGAAGTGGAACCCTCGGTCGCTTGCAGGGGTCAGAAGCCCCTAGGTGGAGGAAAAGGGGGCACCCTGGGGCCTATACTGCAAGTCCAGGGAGAGAGGTGGACCCCTGGGTAGCTTGCTGGGGTCAGAGACCCCTAGGTGGAGGGCCATGGGGCACCCTGGGGCCTATATTGCAAGTCCAGGGAGAGAGGTGGACCCCTGGGTAGCTTGCTGGGGTGATAGGCTTCTACATGGGGGGCCAGGGGGCACCCTGTGGCCTATACTGCAAGTCCAGGGAGAGAGGTGGACCCCTGGGTAGCTTGCTGGGGTCAGAGGCCCCTAGGTGGAGGGCAAGGGGGCACCCTGGGGCCTATAGTGCAAGTCCAGGGAGAGGGGTGGACCACTGGGTAGTTTGCTGGGGTCAGAGGCCCTTAGGTGGAGGGCTAGGGGCACTCTGGGGCCTATACTGCAAGTCCAAGGAGAGAGGTGGAACCCTGGGTCGCTTGCTGGGGTCAGAGGCCCCTAGGTGGAGGGAAAGGGCGCACCCTGCGGCCTATACTGCAAGTGCAGGGAGAGAGCTGGAACCCTGGGTAGCTTGCTGGGGTCAGAGGCCCCGTAGGTGGAGGGCCAGGGGGCACCTTGGGGTCTATACTGCAAGTCCAGGGAGAGAGGTGGACCCCTGAGTAGCTTCCTGGGGTCAGAGACCCCTAGGTGGAGGAAAAGGGGGTACCCTGGGGCCTTTACTGCAAGTCCAGGGAGAGAGGTGGACCCCTGGGTAGCTTGCAGGCGTCAGAGGCCCCTAGGTGGAGGGTTAGGGGGCACCTTGGGGTCTATACTGCAAGTCCAGGGAGAGAGGCGGACCCCTGGAAAGCTTGCTGGGGTCAGAATCCCCTAGGTGGAGGGCAAGGGGGCAACCCTGAGGTCTTTACTGCAAGTCCAGGTAGTGAAGTGGACCCCTGGGTAGCTTGCTGCGGTGATAGGCTTCTACATGGGGGGCCAGGGGGCACCATGTGGCCTATACTGCAAGTCCAGGGAAAGAGGTGGACCCCTGGGTAGCTTGCTGGGGTCAGAGGCCCCTAGGTGGAGGGTAAGGGGGCACCCTGGGGCCTATAGTGCAAGTCCAGGAAGAGAGGTGGACCCCTGGGTAGCTTGCTGGAGTTAGAGACCCCTAGGTGCAGGGCCTGGGGGCACCCTGGGGCCTATACTGCAAGTCCAGGGAGAGAAGTCGACCCCTGGGTAGCTTGCTTGTGTCAGAGGCCCCTTGTTGGAAGGCCAGAAGTCACCCTGGGGCCTATATTGCAAGTCCAGGGAGAGAGGTGGTCCTTTGGGTAGCTTGCAGGGGTAAGAGGCCCCTAGGTTGAGGGCCAGGGGGCACCCTTGGGCCTATGCTGCAAGTCCAGGGAGAGAGGTGGACCCCTGGGTACTTTGCTGCAGTCAAAGGCCCCTAGGTGGAAGGCCAGGGGGCACCTTGGGGTCTTTACTGCAAGTCCAGGGAGAGAGGTGGACCCCTGGGTGGCTTGCTTGGGTCAGAGTCCGCTAGGTTTAGGGCCAGAGGGCACTCTGGCACATATACTGCAAGTCCAGGGAGAGAGGTGGACAACTTGGTAGCTTGCTGGGGTCAGAGGCCCCTTTTTGGAAGGCCAGAAGGCACCCTGGGGCCTTAACTGCAAGTCCAGGAAGAGAGGTGGACCCCTGGGTAGCTTGCTGGGGTCAGAGAACCCTTGTTGGAAGGCCAGAAGGCACCCTGGGGCCTATACTGCAAGTCCACAAAGAGAGGTGGACCCCTGGGTAGCTTGCTGGGGTCAGAGGCCCGATGGTGGAGAGCCAGGGGCCACTTTGGGGCCTATACTACAAGTCCAGGGAGAGAGGTGGAACCCTGGGTCGCTTTCTGGGATCAGAAGCCCCTAGGTGGAGGGAAAGGGGGCACCCTGGAACCTATAAAGCAAGTCCAGGGAGAGAGGTGGACCCCTGGGTAGCTTTCTGGGGTCAGAGGCCCTTAGGTGGAGGGCCAGGGGCACCCTGGGGAAAATACTGCTAGTCCAAGGAGAGAGGTGGACCCCTGGGTAGCTTGCTGGAGTCAGAGGCCCCTAGGTGCAGGGCCTGGGGCCACCCTGGGGCCTCTACTGCAAGTCCAGGGAGAGAGGTGGACACCAGGGTAGCTTGCTGCGGTCAAAGGCCCCTAGGTGGAAGGCCAGGGGGCACCTTGGGGTCTTTACTGCAAGTCCAGGGAGAGAGGTGGACCCCTGGGTGGCTTGCTTGGGTCAGAGTCCACTAGGTTTAGGGCCAGGGGGCACTCTGGCACATATACTGCAAGTCCAGGGAGAGAGGTGGACCACTTGGTAGCTTGCTGGGGTCAGAGACCCCTTGTTGGAAGGCCAGAAGGCACCCTGGGGCCTATACTGCAAGTCCACAAAGAGAGGTGGACCCCTGGGTAGCTTGCTGGGGTCAGAGGCCCGTTGGTGGAGAGCCAGGGGCCACTTTGGGGCCTATACTACAAGTCCAGGGAGAGAGGTGGAACCCTGGGTCGCTTTCTAGGATCAGAAGCCCCTAGGTGGAGGGAAAGGGGGCACCCTGGAACCTATAAAGCAAGTCCAGGGAGAGAGGTGGACCCCTGGGTAGCTTTCTGGGGTCAGAGGCCCTTAGGTGGAGGGCCAGGGGCACCCTGGGGAAAATACTGCTAGTCCAAGGAGAGAGGTGGACCCCTGGGTAGCTTGCTGGAGTCAGAGGCCCCTAGGTGCAGGGCCTGGGGCCACCCTGGGGCCTCTACTGCAAGTCCAGGGAGAGAGGTGGACACCAGGGTAGCTTGCTGGAGTCAGAGACCCCTTGTTGGAGGGCAAGGGGCAAACCTTGGGCTTATACTGCAAGTCCAGGGAGAGGGGTGGACCCCTGGGTCGCTTGCTGGGGTCAGAGGCCCCTAGGTGGAGGGCCAGGGGGCACCCTGGGGCCTATACTGCAAGTCCAGGGAAAGAGGTGGACCCCTGGGTAGCTTGCTGGGGTCAGAGGCAGCTTGGTGGAGGGCCAGGGGGCACCCTGGGGCCTATAGTGGAAGTCCAGGGAGAGAGGTGGACCCCTGGGTAGCTTGCTTGTGTCAGAGGCCCCTAGTTGGAGGAGCAGGGGGCACCCTGGGGCCTATACTAAAAATCCAGGGAGAGAGGTGGACCCCTGGGTAGCTTGCTGGGGTCAGAGGTCCCTAGGTGCGGGGAAAGGGGGAAACCTTTGGGCCTATACTGCAAGTCCAGGGAGAGAGGTGGACCCCTGGGTGGCTTGCTGTTGTCGGAGGCCCCTAGGTGGAGAGCCAGGGGGCATCCTGGGGCCTATAGTTCAAGTCCAGGGAGAGAGGTGGACCCCTGGGTAGCTTGCTGGTGTCAGAGGCCCCTAGGTGGAGGGCCAGGATTCACCCTGGGGCCTATATTGCAAGTCCAGGGAGAGAGGTGGACCCCTGGGTAGCTTGCTGGGATGATAGGCTTCTACATGGGTGGCCAGGGGGCACTATGTGGCCTACACTGCAATTCCAGGGAGAGAGGTGGACCCCTGGGTAGCTTGCTGGGGTCAGAGGCCCCTTGGTGGAGGGTAAGGGGGCACCCTGGGGCCTATAGTGCATGTCCAGGGAGAGAGGTGGACCCCTGGGTAGCTTGCTGGGGTCAGAGGCCCCTAGGTGGAGGGCCAGGGGGAACCCTGGGGCCTATAGTGCAAGTCCAGGAAGAGAGGTGGACCCCTGGGTAGCTTGCTGGAGTCAGAGGCCCCTAGGTGCAGGGCAAGGGGGCACCCAGGGGCCTATACTGCAAGTCCAGGGAGAGAGGTGGACCCCTGGGTAACTTGCTGGGGTCAGAGGCCTCTTGTTGGAAGGCCAGAAGTCACCCTGGGGCCTATACTGCAAGTCCAGGGAGAGAGGTGGTCCCCTGGGTAGCTTGCAGGGGTAAGAGGCCCCAAGGTTGAGGGCCAGGGGGCACCCTGGGGCCTATACTGCAAGTCCACGGAGAGAAGTGGACCCCTAGGTAGCTTGCTGAGGTCAGAGGCCCTTAGGTGGAGGCAAGGGGGCACTCTGGGGCCTACACTGCAAGTCCAGGGAGAGAGGTGGACCCCTGGGTCGCTTGCTGGGGTCAGAGGCCCCTAGGTGGAGGGAAAGGGGGCACCCTGCGGCCTATACTGCAAGTGCAGGGAGAGAGGTGGACCCCTGGGTAGCTTGCTGGGGTCAGAGGCCCCGTAGGTGGAGGGCCAGGGGGCACCTTGGGGTCTATACTGCAAGTCCAGGGAGAGAGTTGGACCCCTGAGTAGCTTGCTGGGGTCAGAGACCCCTAGGTGGAGGAAAAGGGGGTACCCTGGGGCCTTTACTGCAAGTCCAGGGAGAGAGGTGGACCCCTGGGTAGCTTGCAGGCGTCAGAGGCCCCTAGGTGGAGGGTTAGGGGGCACCTTGGGGTCTATACTGCAAGTCCAGGGAGAGAGGCGGACCCCTGGGTAGCTTGCTGGGGTCAAAGGCCCCTAGGTGGAGGGAAAGGGGGCACCCTGCGGCCTATACTGCAAGTGCAGGGAGAGAGGTGGAACCCTGGGTAGCTTGCTGGGGTCAGAGGCCCCGTAGGTGGAGGGCCAGGGGGCACCTTGGGGTCTATACTGCAAGTCCAGGGAGAGAGGTGGACCCCTGAGTAGCTTGCAGGCGTCAGAGGCCCCTAGGTGGAGGGTTAGGGGGCACCTTGGGGTCTATACTGCAAGTCCAGGGAGAGAGGCGGACCTCTGGGTAGCTTGCTGGGGTCAGTGGCCCCTAGGTGGAGGGCCAGGGGGCCCCCAAGAGTCTATACTGCAAGTCCAGGGAGAGAGGTGGACTCCTGGGTAGCTTGCTGGGGTCAGAGGCCCCTAGGATGAGGGCCAGGGGGCACCTTGGGGTTTATACTGCAAGTCCAGGGAGAGATGGACCCCTGAGTAGCTTGCTGGGGTCAGAGACCCCTAGGTGGAGGGCAAGGGGGCAACCCTGGGGCTCATACTGCAAGTCCAGGGAGAGAGGTGGACCCCTGGGTAGCTTGCTGGGGGCAGAAGCCCCTAGGTGGAGGGCCAGGGGGCCCCCAAGGGTCTATACTGCAAGTCCAGGGAGAGAGGTGGTCCCCTGGTTAGCTTGCTGGGGTCAGAGGCGCCTAGGTTGAGGGCCAGGTGGCACCCTGGGGCCTATACTGCAAATCCTGTGAGAGAGGTGGACCCCTGGGTAGCTTGCTGGGGTCAGAGGCCCCTAGGTGGAGGGCCAGGGGGCACCCTGGGGCCTATACTGCAAGTCCAGGGACAGACGTGGTCCCCTGGGTAGCTTGCTGGGGTCAGAGGCCCCTAGGTTGAGGGCCAGGGGGCATCCTGGGGCCTATACTAAAAGTCCATGGAGAGAGGTGGACCCCTGGGTAAATTGCTGGGGTCAGAGACCCCTTGGATGAGGGCCAGGTGGCACTCTGGGGTCTATACTGCAAGTCCAGGGAGAGAGGTGGAACCCTGGGTCACTTGCTGGGGTCAAAAGCCCCTAGGTGGAGGGAAAGGTGGCACCCTGGGGCCTATATTGCAAGTCCATGGAGAGAGGTGGACCCCTGGGTAGCTTGCTGGGGTCAGAGGTCACTAGGTGGAGGGCCAGGGGGCACCCTGGGGCCTATACTGCAAGTCCAGGGAGAGAGGTGGAACCCTCGGTCGCTTGCTGGGGTCAGAAGCCCCTAGGTGGAGGGAAAGGAGGCACACTGGGGCCTATTTTGCAACTCCAGGGAGAGAGGTGGACCTCTGGGTAGCTTGCTGGGGTCAGTGGCCCCTAGGTGGAGGGCCAGGGGGCCCCCAAGAGTCTATACTGCAAGTCCAGGGAGAGAGGTGGACTCCTGGGTAGCTTGCTGGGGTCAGAGGCCCCTAGGATGAGGGCCAGGGGGCACCTTGGGGTTTATACTGCAAGTCCAGGGAGAGATGGACCCCTGAGTAGCTTGCTGGGGTCAGAGACCCCTAGGTGGAGGGCAAGGGGGCAACCCTGGGGCTCATACTGCAAGTCCAGGGAGAGAGGTGGACCCCTGGGTAGCTTGCTGGGGGCAGAAGCCCCTAGGTGGAGGGCCAGGGGGCCCCCAAGGGTCTATACTGCAAGTCCAGGGAGAGAGGTGGTCCCCTGGTTAGCTTGCTGGGGTCAGAGGCGCCTAGGTTGAGGGCCAGGTGGCACCCTGGGGCCTATACTGCAAATCCTGTGAGAGAGGTGGACCCCTGGGTAGCTTGCTGGGGTCAGAGGCCCCTAGGTGGAGGGCCAGGGGGCACCCTGGGGCCTATACTGCAAGTCCAGGGACAGACGTGGTCCCCTGGGTAGCTTGCTGGGGTCAGAGGCCCCTAGGTTGAGGGCCAGGGGGCATCCTGGGGCCTATACTAAAAGTCCATGGAGAGAGGTGGACCCCTGGGTAAATTGCTGGGGTCAGAGACCCCTTGGATGAGGGCCAGGTGGCACTCTGGGGTCTATACTGCAAGTCCAGGGAGAGAGGTGGAACCCTGGGTCACTTGCTGGGGTCAAAAGCCCCTAGGTGGAGGGAAAGGTGGCACCCTGGGGCCTATATTGCAAGTCCATGGAGAGAGGTGGACCCCTGGGTAGCTTGCTGGGGTCAGAGGTCACTAGGTGGAGGGCCAGGGGGCACCCTGGGGCCTATACTGCAAGTCCAGGGAGAGAGGTGGAACCCTCGGTCGCTTGCTGGGGTCAGAAGCCCCTAGGTGGAGGGAAAGGAGGCACACTGGGGCCTATATTGCAACTCCAGGGAGAGAGGTGGACCCCTGGGTAGCTTTCTGGGGTCATTGGCCCCTAGGTGGAGGGCCAGGGGGCACTCTGGGGCCTATACTGCAAGTCCAGGGAGAGGGGTGGACCACTGGGTAGCTTGCTGGGGTGATAGGCTTCTACATGGGGGGCCAGGGGGCACCCTGTGGCCTATACTGCAAGTCCAGGGAGAGAGGTGGACCCCTGGGTAGCTTGCTGGGGTCAGAGACCCCTTGTTGGAAGGCCAGAAGGCACCCTGGGGCCTATACTGCAAGTCCACAAAGAGAGGTGGACCCCTGGGTAGCTTGCTGGGGTCAGAGGCCCGTTGGTGGAGAGCCAGGGGCCACTTTGGGGCCTATACTACAAGTCCAGGGAGAGAGGTGGAACCTTGGGTCGCTTACTGGGGTCAGAAGCCCCTAGGTGGAGGGAACTGGGGGAACCCTGGGGCCTATACTGCAAATCCAGGGAGAGAGGTGGACCCCTGGGTAGCTTGCTGGAGTCAGAGGCCCCTAGCTGGAGGGCTAGGGAGCACCCTGGGTTCTATACTGCAAGTCCAGGGAGAGAGGTGGACCCCTGCGTGGCTTTCTTGGGTCAGAGGCCCCTAGGTTGAGGGCCAGGGGGCACCCTGGGGCCTATACTGCAAGTCCAGGGAGAGAGGAGGACCCCTGGGTAGCCTGCTGGAGTCAGAGGACCCTAGTTGGAGGGCCAGGGGGCACCCTGGGGCCTATACTGCAAGTCCAGGGAGAGAGGTGGAACCCTCGGTCGCTTGCTGGGGTCAGAAGCCCCTAGGTGGAGGGAAAGGAGGCACACTGGGGCCTATATTGCAACTCCAGGGAGAGAGGTGGACCCCTGGGTAGCTTTCTGGGGTCATTGGCCCCTAGGTGGAGGGCCAGGGGGCACTCTGGGGCCTATACTGCAAGTCCAGGGAGAGAGGTGGAACCCTCGGTCGCTTGCTGGGGTCAGAAGCCCCTAGGTGGAGGGAAAGGGGGCACCCTGGGGCCTATACTGCAAGTCCAGGGAGAGAGGTGGACCCCTGGGTAGCTTGCTGGGGTCAGAGACCCCTAGGTGGAGGGCCATGGGGCACCCTGGGGCCTATATTGCAAGTCCAGGGAGAGAGGTGGACCCCTGGGTAGCTTGCTGGGGTGATAGGCTTCTACATGGGGGGCCAGGGGGCACCCTGTGGCCTATACTGCAAGTCCAGGGAGAGAGGTGGACCCCTGGGTAGCTTGCTGGGGTCAGAGGCCCCTAGGTGGAGGGCAAGTGGGCACCCTGGGGCCTATAGTGCAAGTCCAGGGAGAGGGGTGGACCACTGGGTAGCTTGCTGGGGTCAGAGGCCCTTAGGTGGAGGGCTAGGGGCACTCTGGGGCCTATACTGCAAGTCCAAGGAGAGAGGTGGAACCCTGGGTAGCTTGCTGGTGTCAAAGGCCCCTAGGTGCAGGGCCTGAGGGCACCCTGGGGCCTTAACTGCAAGTCCAGGGAGAGAGGTGGACCCCTGGGTAGCTTGCTGGGGTCAGAGACCCCTTGTTGGAAGGCCAGAAGGCACCCTGGGGCCTATACTGCAAGTCCACAAAGAGAGGTGGACCCCTGGGTAGCTTGCTGGGGTCAAAGGCCCGTTGGTGGAGAGCCAGGGGCCACTTTGGGGCCTATACTACAAGTCCCGGGAGAGAGGTGGAACCCTGGGTCGCTTGCTGGGGTCAGAAGCCCCTAGGTGGAGGGAACTGGGGGAACCCTGGGGCCTATACTGCAAATCCAGGGAGAGAGGTGGACCCCTGGTTAGCTTGCTGGAGTCAGAGGCCCCTAGATGGAGGGCTAGGGAGAACCCTGGGTTCTATACTGCAAGTCCAGGGAGAGAGGTGGACCCCTGCGTGGCTTTCTTGGGTCAGAGGCCCCTAGGTTGAGGGCCAGGGGGCACCCTGGGGCCTATACTGCAAGTCCAGGGAGAGAGGTGGACCCCTGGGTAGTTTGCTGGAGTCAGAGGACCCTAGTTGGAGGGCCAGGGGGCACCTTGGGGCCTATTCTGCAAGTCCAGGGAGAGAGGTGGACCCCTGGGTAGCTTGTTGGTGTCTGAGGCTCCTAGGTGGAGGCAAGGGGGCAACCCTCGGGCCTTTACTGCAAGTCCAGGGAGAGACGTGGACCCCTGGGTAGCTTGCTGGGGTCAGAGGCCCCTAGGTTGAGGAAAATAGGTCACCCTGGGGCCTATACTGCAAGTCCACGGAGAGAGGTGGACCCCTGGGTAGCTTGCTGGGGTCAGAGGCCCTTAGGTGGAGGCAAGGGGGCACCCTTTGGCCTATACTGCAAGTCCAGGGAGAGAGGTGGACCTCTGGGTAGCTTGCTGGGGTCAGTGGCCCCTAGGTGGAGGGCCAGGGGGCCCCCAAGAGTCTATACTGCAAGTCCAGGGAGAGAGGTGGACCCCTGGGTAGCTTGCTGGGGTCAGAGGCCCCTAGGATGAGGGCCAGGGGGCACCTTGGGGTTTATACTGCAAGTCCAGGGAGAGATGGACCACTGAGTAGCTTGCTGGGGTCAGAGACCCCTAGGTGGAGGGCAAGGGGGCAACCCTGGGGCTCATACTGCAAGTCCAGGGAGAGAGGTGGACCCCTGGGTAGCTTGCTGGGGGCAGAAGCCCCTAGGTGGAGGGCCAGGGGGCTCCCAAGGGTCTATACTGCAAGTCCAGGGAGAGAGGTGGACCCCTGGGTAGTTTGCTGGGGTCAGAAACCTCTAGGTGGAGGGCCAGGGTGCCCCCAGGGGCCTATACTGCAAGTCCAGGGAGAGAGGTGGTCCCCTGGTTAGCTTGCCGGGGTCAGAGGCGCCTAGGTTGAGGGCCAGGGGGCACCCTGGGGCCTATACTGCAAATCCTGTGAGAGAGGTGGACCCCTGGGTAGCTTGCTGGGGTCAGAGGCCCCTAGGTGGAGGGCCAGGGGGCACCCTGGGGCCTATACTGCAAGTCCAGGGACAGACGTGGTCCCCTGGGTAGCTTGCTGGGGTCAGAGGCCCCTAGGTTGAGGGCCAGGGGGCATCCTGGGGCCTATACTAAAAGTCCATGGAGAGAGGTGGACCCCTGGGTAAATTGCTGGGGTCAGAGGCCCCTTGAATGAGGGCCAGGTGGCACTCTGGGGTCTATACTGCAAGTCCAGGGAGAGAGGTGGAACCCTGGGTCACTTGCTGGGGTCAAAAGCCCCTAGGTGGAGGGAAAGGGGGCACCCTGGGGCCTATATTGCAAGTCCATGGAGAGAGGTGGACCCCTGGGTAGCTTGCTGGGGTCAGAGGTCACTAGGTGGAGGGCCAGGGGGCACCCTGGGGCCTATAGTGCAAGTCCAGGGAGAGAGGTGGACCCCTGGGTAGCTTGCTGCGGTCAATGGCCCCTAGGTGGAAGGCCAGGGGGCACCTTGGGGTCTATACTGCAACTCCAGGGAGAGAGGTGGACCCCTGGGTATCTTGCTGGGGTAAGACGCCCCTAGGTGGAGGTCCATGGGGCACCCTGGGGCCTATATTGCAAGTCCAGGGAGAGAGGTGGACCCCTGGGTAGCTAGCTAGTGTGATAGGCTTCTACATGGGGGGCCAGGGGGCACCCTGTGGCCTATACTGCAAGTCCAGGGAGAGATGGACCCCTGAGTAGCTTGCTGGGGTCAGAGTCCCCTAGGTGGAGGGCAAGGGGGCAACCCTGGGGCTCATACTGCAAGTCCAGGGAGAGAGGTGGACCCCTGGGTAGCTTGCTGGGGGCAGAAGCCCATAGGTGGAGGGCCAGGGGGCCCCCAAGGGTCTATACTGCAAGTCCAGGGAGAGAGGTGGACCCCTGGGTAGCTTGCTGGGGTCAGAAACCACTAGGTGGAGGGCCAGGGTGCCCCCAGGGGCCTATACTGCAAGTCCAGGGAGAGAGGTGGTCCCCTGGTTAGCTTGCTGGGGTCAGAGGCGCCTAGGTTGAGGGCCAGGGGGCACCCTGGGGCCTATACTGCAAATCCTGTGAGAGAGGTGGACCCCTGGGTAGCTTGCTGGGGTCAGAGGCCCCTAGGTGGAGGGCCAGGGGGCACCCTGGGGCCTATACTGCAAGTCCAGGGACAGACGTGGTCCCCTGGGTAGCTTGCTGGGGTCAGAGGCCCCTAGGTTGAGGGCCAGGGGGCATCCTGGGGCCTATACTAAAAGTCCATGGAGAGAGGTGGACCCCTGGGTAAATTGCTGGGGTCAGAGGCCCCTTGAATGAGGGCCAGGTGGCACTCTGGGGTCTATACTGCAAGTCCAGGGAGAGAGGTGGAACCCTGGGTCACTTGCTGGGGTCAAAAGCCCCTAGGTGGAGGGAAAGGGGGCACCCTGGGGCCTATATTGCAAGTCCATGGAGAGAGGTGGACCCCTGGGTAGCTTGCTGGGGTCAGAGGTCACTAGGTGGAGGGCCAGGGGGCACCCTGGGGGCTACACTGCAAGTCCAGGGAGAGAGGTTGACCCCTGGGTGGCTTGCTTGGGTAAGAGGCCCCTAGGTGGAGGTCCATGGGGCACCCTGCGGCCTAAAATGCAAGTCCAGGGAGAGAGGTGGACCCCTGGGTAGCTTGCTGGGGTATGAGGCCTCTAGGTGGAGGGCCAGGGGGCACCCTGAAGCCTATACTGCAAGTCCAGGGAGAGAGGTGGACCCGTGGGTAGCTTGCTGGGGTCAGAGACCCCTAGGAGGAGGGCCAGGGGGCACTCTGGGGCCTATACTGCAAGTCCATTGAGAGAGGTGGACCCCTAGGTAGCTTGTTGGGGTCAGAGGCCACTAGGTGGAGGGCCATGAGGCACCCTGGGTCCTATACTGCAAGTCCAGGGAGAGATGTGGACCCCTGGGTGGCTTGCTTGGGTCAGATGCCCTTAGCTTGAGGGCCAGGGGGTGCCCTGGAGCCTATACTGCAAGTCCAGGGAGAGAGGTGGACCCCTGGGTAGCTTGCTGGGGTCAGAGTTACCTGGGTAGAGGGCCAGGGGGCAACCCTGGGGGCTTTACTGCAAACCTAGGGAGAGAGGTGGACACCTGGTTAGCTTTCTGGGGTCAGTGGCCCTTAGGTGGAGGGCTAGGGGCACCCTGGGGCCTATACTGCAAGTCCAGGGAGACAGGTGGACCCCTGGGTAGCTTGCTGGAGTCAGAGACCCCTAGGTGCAGGGCCTGGGGGCACCCTGGGGCCTATACTGCAAGTCCAGGGAGAGAGGTCTACCCCTGGGTAACTTGCTGGGGTCAGTGCCCCCTAGGTGGAAGGCCAGGGGGCACCCTGGGGCCTATAGTGCAAGTCCAGGGAGAGAGGTGGACCCCTGGGTAGCTTGCTGCGGTCAATGGCCCCTAGGTGGAAGGCCAGTGGGCACCTTGGGGTCTATACTGCAACTCCAGGGAGAGAGGTGGACCCCTGGGTATCTTGCTGGGGTCAGACGCCCCTAGGTGGAGGGCCATGGGGCACCCTGGGGCCTATATTGCAAGTCCAGGGAGAGAGGTGGACCCCTGGGTAGCTTGCTAGTGTGATAGGCTTCTACATGGGGGGCCAGGGGGCACCCTGTGGCCTATACTGCAAGTCCAGGGAGAGAGGTGGACCCCTGGGTAGCTTGCTGGGGTCAGAGGCACCTAGGTGAAGGACCAGGATTCACCCTGGGGCCTATAGTGCAAGTCCAGGAAGAGAGGTGGACACCTGGGTAGCTTGCTAGAGTCAGAGGCCCCTAGGTGCAGGGCCAGTGGGCACCCTGTGGCCTATACTGCAAGTCCAGGGAGAGAGGTGGACCCCTGGGTAGCTTGCTGGGGTGATAGGCTTCTACATGGGGGGCCAGGGGGCACTATGTGGCCTACACTGCAATTCCAGGGAGAGAGGTGGACCCCTGGGTAGCTTGCTGGGGTCAGAGGCCCCTAGGTGGAGGGTAAGGGGGCACCCTGGGGCCTATAGTGCATGTCCAGGGAGAGAGGTGGACCCCTGGGTAGCTTGCTGGGGTCAGAGGCCCCTAGGTGGAGGGCCAGGGGGAACCCTGGGGCCTATAGTGCAAGTCCAGGAAGAGAGGTGGACCCCTGGGTAGCTTGCTGGAGTCAGAGGCCCCTAGGTGCAGGGCCAGGGGGCACCCAGCGGCCTATACTGCAAGTCCAGGGAGAGAGGTGGACCCCTGGGTAGCTTGCAGGCGTCAGAGGCCCCTAGGTGGAGGGTTAGGGGGCACCTTGGGGTCTATACTGCTAGTCCAGGGAGAGAGGCGGACCCCTGGATAGCTTGCTGGGGTCAGAAACCCCTAGGTGGAGGCAAGGGGGCACTCTGGGGCCTACACTGCAAGTCCAGGGAGAGAGGTGGACCCCTGGGTAGCTTTCTGGGGTCAGAGGCCCTTAGGTGGAGGGCCAGGGGCACCCTGGGGAAAATACTGCTAGTCCAAAGAGAGAGGTGGACCCCTGGGTAGCTTGCAGGAGTCAGAGGCCCCTAGGTGCAGGGCCTGGGGCCAACCTGGGGCCTCTACTGCAAGTCCAGGGAGAGAGGTGGACCCCTGGGTAGCTTGCTGGAGTCAGAGGCCCCTAGGTGGAGGGCCAGGGGGCACCCTGGGGCCTATACTGCAAGTCCAGGGAAAGAGGTGGACCCCTGGGTAGCTTGCTGGGGTCAGAGGCAGCTTGGTGGAGGGCCAGGGGGCACCCTGGGGCCTATAGTGGAAGTCCAGGGAGAGAGGTGGACCCCTGGGTAGTTTGCTGGGGTCAGAGACCCCTAGGTTGAGGGCCAAGGGGCACCCTGGGGCCTATACTGCAAGTCCAGGGAGAGATGTGGACCCCTGGGTAGCTTGCTTTAGTTAGAGGCCCCTGGGTGGAGGGCCAGGGGGAAACCTGGAACCCATAGTGCAAGTCCAGGGAGGGAGGTGGACCCCTGGGTAGCTTTCTGGGGTCAGAGGCCCTTAGGTGGAGGGCTAGAGGCACCCTGGGGCGTATACTGCAAGTCCAAGGAGAGAGGTGGACCACTGGGTAGCTTGCTGGAGTCAGAGGCCCCTAGGTGCAGGGCCTGGGGCACCCTGGGGCGTATACTGCAAGTCCAAGGAGAGATGTGGACCCCTGGGTAGCTTGCTGCGGTCAAAGACCCCTTGTATGAGGGCAAGGGGGCACCCTTGGGCCTATGCTGCAAGTGCAGGGAGAGAGGTGGAACCCTGGGTAGCTTGCTGGGGTCAGAGGCCCCGTAGGTGGAGGGCCAGGGGGCACCTTGGGGTCTATACTGCAAGTCCAGGGAGAGAGGTGGACCCCTGAGTAGCTTGCTGGGGTCAGAGACCCCTAGGTGGAGGAAAAGGGGGTACCCTGGGGCCTTTACTGCAAATCCAGGGAGAGAGGTGGACCCCTGGGTAGCTTGCAGGCGTCAGAGGCCCCTAGGTGGAGGGTTAGGGGGCACCTTGGGGTCTATACTGCAAGTCCAGGGAGAGAGGCGGACCCCTGGATAGCTTGCTGGGGTCAGAAACCCCTAGGTGGAGGGCAAGGGGGCAACCCTGAGGCCTTTACTGCAAGTCCAGGTAGTGAAGTGGACCCCTGGGTAGCTTGCTGCGGTGATAGGCTTCTACATGGGGGGCCAGGGGGCACCATGTGGCCTATACTGCAAGTCCAGGGATAGAGGTGGACCCCTGGGTAGCTTGTTGGGGTCAGAGGCCCCTAGGTGGAGGGTAAGGGGGCACCCTGGGGCCTATAGTGCATGTCCAGGGAGAGAGGTGGACCCCTGGGTAGCTTGCTGGGGTCAGAGGCCCCTAGGTGGAGGGCAGAGGGGGCACCCTGGGGCCTATAGTGCAAGTCCAGGGAGAGAGGTGGACCCCTGGGTAACTTGCTGGGGACAGAGGCCTCTTGTTGGAAGGCCAGAAGTGACCCTGGGGTCTATACTGCAAGTCTAGGGAGAGAGGTGGTCCCCTGGGTAGCTTGCAGGGGTAAGACGCCCCAAAGTTGAGGGCCAGGGGGCACCCTGGGGCCTATACTGCAAGTCCACGGAGAGACGTGGACCCCTGGGTAGCTTGCTGAGGTCAGAGGCCCTTAGGTGGAGGCAAGGGGGCACTCTGGGGCCTACACTGCAAGTCCAAGGAGAGAGGTGGACCCCTGGGTCGCTTGCTGGGGTCAGAGGCCCCTAGGTGGAGGGAAAGGGGGCACCCTGCGGCCTATACTGCAAGTGCAGGGAGAGAGCTGGAACCCTGGGTAGCTTGCTGGGGTCAGAGGCCCCGTAGGTGGAGGGCCAGGGGGCACCTTGGGGTCTATACTGCAAGTCCAGGGAGAGAGGTGGACCCCTGAGTAGCTTGCTGGGGTCAGAGAACCCTAGGTGGAGGAAAAGGGGGTACCCTGGGGCCTTTACTGCAAGTCCAGGGAGAGAGGTGGACCCCTGGGTAGCTTGCAGGCGTCAGAGGCCCCTAGGTGGAGGGTTAGGGGGCACCTTGGGGTCTATACTGCAAGTCCAGGGAGAGAGGCGGACCCCTGGATAGCTTGCTGGGGTCAGAAACCCCTAGGTGGAGGGCAAGGGGGCAACCCTGAGGTCTTTACTGCAAGTCCAGGTAGTGAAGTGGACCCCTGGGTAGCTTGCTGCGGTGATAGGCTTCTACATGGGGGGCCAGGGGGCAACATGTGGCCTATACTGCAAGTCCAGGGATAGAGGTGGACCCCTCAGTAGCTTGCTGGGGTCAGAGGCCCCTAGGTGGAGGGTAAGGGGGCACCCTGGGGCCTATAGTGCAAGTCCAGAGAGAGAGGTGGACCCCTGGGTAGCTTGCTGGAGTTAGAGACCCCTAGGTGCAGGGCCTGGGGGCACCCTGGGGCCTATACTGCAAGTCAAGGGAGAGAGGTCGACCCCTGGGTAGCTTGCTGGGGTCAGAGGCCCCTTGTTGGAAGGCCAGAAGTCACCCTGGGGCCTATATTGCAAGTCCAGAGAGAGAGGTGGTCCTTTGGGTAGCTTGCAGGGGTAAGAGGCCCCTAGGTTGAGGGCCAGGGGGCACCCTGGGGTCTATACTGCAAGTCCATGGAGAGAAGTGGACCCCTGGGTAGCTTGCTGGGGTCAGAGGCCCTTAGGTGGAGGCAAGGGGTCACTCTGGGGCCTACACTGCAAGTCCAGGGAGAGAGGTGGACCCCTGGGTCGCTTGCTGGGGTCAGAGGCCCCTAGGTGGAGGGAAAGGGGGCATCCTGCGGCCTATACTGCAAGTGCAGGGAGAGAGGTGGACCCCTGGGTAGCTTGCTGGGGTCAGAGGTGCCATAGGTGGAGGGCCAGGGGGCACCTTGGGGTCTATACTGAAAGTCCAGGGAGAGAGGTGGACCCCTGAGTAGCTTGCAGGCATCAGAGGCCCCTAGGTGGAGGGTTAGGGGGCACCTTGGGGTCTATACTGCAAGTCCAGGGAGAGAGGCGGACCCCTGGATAGCTTGCTGGGGTCAGAAACCCGTAGGTGGAGGGCAAGGGGGCAACCCTGAGGCCTTTACTGCAAGTCCAGGGAATGAGGTGGAACCCTGGGTAGCTTGCTGGGGTCATAGGCCCCTAGGATGAGGGCCAGGGGTCACCCTGGAGCATATACTGCAAGTCCATGGAGAGAGTTGGACCCGTGGGTAGCTTGCTGGGGTCAGAGGCCCCTAGTTGGAGGGCCAGGGGGCACCCTGGAACCTATAAAGCAAGTCCAGGGAGAGAAGTGGACCCCTGGGTAGCTTTCTGGGGTCAGAGGCCCTTAGGTGGAGGGCCAGGGGCACCCTGGGGCTAATACTGCAAGTCCAAGGAGAGAGGTGGACCCCTGGATAGCTTGCTGGAGTCAGAGGCCCCTAGGTGCAGGGACTGGGGCCACCCTGGGGCCTATATTGCAAGTCCAGGGAGAGAGGTGGACACCTGGGTAGCTTGCTGGAGTCAGAGACCCCTTGTTGGAGGGCAAGGGGCAACCCTTGGGCCTATACTGCAAGTCCAGGGAGAGAGGTGGACCCCTGGGTAACTTGCTGGGGTCAGCGGCCCCTAGGTGGAGGGCCAGGGGCACCCTGGGGCCTATACTGCAAGTCCAGGGAGAGAGGTGGACCCCTGGGTATCTTGCTGCGGTCAAAGGCCCCTAGGTGGAAGGCCAGGGGGCACCTTGGGTTCTATACTGCAAGTTCAGGGAGAGAGGTGGACCCCTGGGTAGCTTGCTGGGGTCAGACACCACTAGGTGGAGGGCATGAGGGGCAACCCTATGGCCTTTACTGTAAGTCCAGGGAGAGAGGTGGAACTCTGAGTAGCTTGCCGGGGTCAGAGGCCCCTTGTTGGAAGGCCAGAAGTCACCCTGGGGAATATACTGCAAGTTCAGGGAGAGAGGTGGTCCCCTGGGTAGCTTGCTGGGGTAAGAGGCCCCTAGGTTGAGGGCCAGTGGGCACCCTGGGGCCTTTACTGCAAGTCCACTGAGAGAAGTGGACCCCTGGGTAGCTTGCTGGGGTCAGAGACCCCTAGGTGGAGGGCAAGGGGGCAACCCTGGGGCCTTTACTGCAAGTCCAGGGAGAGAGGTGGACCCCTGGGTAGCTTGTTGGGGTCAGAAGCCCCTAGGTGGAGAGCCAGGGGGCACCCTGGAGCATATACTGCAAGTCCAGGGAGAGAGTTGGACCCGTGGGTAGCTTGCTGGGGTCAGAGGCCCCTAGGTGGAGGGCCAGGATGCACCCATAAACCTATAGTGCAAGTCCAGGGAGAGAGGTGGACCCCTGGGTAGCTTTCTGGGGTCAGTGGCCCTTAGGTGGAGTGCTAGGGGCACAATGGGGCCTATACTGCTTGTCCAAGTAGAGAAGTGGACCCCTGGGTACTTTGCTGTGGTCAAAGGCCCCTAGGTGGAAGGCCAGGGGGCACCTTGGGGTCTTTACTGCAAGTCCAGGGAAAGAGGTGGACCCCTGGGTAGCTTGCTGGGGTCAGAGGCCCCTAGGTGGAGGGCCATGGGGCACCCTGGGGCCTATATTGCAAGTCCAGGGAGAGAGGTGGACCCCTGGGTAGCTTGCTGGGGTCAGAGACCCATAGGTGGAGGGCCAGGGGGCACTCTGGGGCCTATACTGCAAGTCCAGGGAGAGAGGTGGAACCCTGGGTCGCTTGCTGGGGTCAGAAGCCCCTAGGTGGAGGGAAAGGAGGCACCATGGGGCCTATACTGCAACTCCAGGGAGAGAGGTGGACCCCTGGGTAGCTTTCTGGGGTCATTGGCCCCTAGGTGGAGGGCCAGGGGGCACTCTGGGGCCTATACTGCAAGTCCAGGGAGAGAGGTGGAACCCTCGGTCGCTTGCAGGGGTCAGAAGCCCCTAGGTGGAGGGAAAGGGGGCACCCTGGGGCCTATACTGCAAGTCCAGGGAGAGAGGTGGACCCCTGGGTAGCTTGCTGGGGTCAGAGACCCCTAGGTGGAGGGCCATGGGGCACCCTGGGGCCTATATTGCAAGTCCAGGGAGAGAGGTGGACCCCTGGGTAGCTTGCTGGGGTGATAGGCTTCTACATGGGGGGCCAGGGGGCACCCTGTGGCCTATACTGCAAGTCCAGGGAGAGAGGTGGACCCCTGGGTAGCTTGCTGGGGTCAGAGGCCCCTAGGTGGAGGGCAAGGGGGCACCCTGGGGCCTATAGTGCAAGTCCAGGGAGAGGGGTGGACCACTGGGTAGTTTGCTGGGGTCAGAGGCCCTTAGGTGGAGGGCTAGGGGCACTCTGGGGCCTATACTGCAAGTCCAAGGAGAGAGGTGGACCCCTGGGTCGCTTGCTGGGGTCAGAGGCCCCTAGGTGGAGGGAAAGGGGGCACCCTGCGGCCTATACTGCAAGTGCAGGGAGAGAGCTGGAACCCTGGGTAGCTTGCTGGGGTCAGAGGCCCCGTAGGTGGAGGGCCAGGGGGCACCTTGGGGTCTATACTGCAAGTCCAGGGAGAGAGGTGGACCCCTGAGTAGCTTCCTGGGGTCAGAGACCCCTAGGTGGAGGAAAAGGGGGTACCCTGGGGCCCTTACTGCAAGTCCAGGGAGAGAGGTGGACCCCTGGGTAGCTTGCAGGCGTCAGAGGCCCCTAGGTGGAGGGTTAGGGGGCACCTTGGGGTCTATACTGCAAGTCCAGGGAGAGAGGCGGACCCCTGGATAGCTTGCTGGGGTCAGAAACCCCTAGGTGGAGGGCAAGGGGGCAACCCTGAGGTCTTTACTGCAAGTCCAGGTAGTGAAGTGGACCCCTGGGTAGCTTGCTGCGGTGATAGGCTTCTACATGGGGGGCCAGGGGGCACCATGTGGCCTATACTGCAAGTCCAGGGAAAGAGGTGGACCCCTGGGTAGCTTGCTGGGGTCAAAGGCCCCTAGGTGGAGGGTAAGGGGGCACCCTGGGGCCTATAGTGCAAGTCCAGGAAGAGAGGTGGACCCCTGGGTAGCTTGCTGGAGTTAGAGACCCCTAGGTGCAGGGCCTGGGGGCACCCTGGGGCCTATACTGCAAGTCCAGGGAGAGAAGTCGACCCCTGGGTAGCTTGCTGGGGTCAGAGGCCCCTTGTTGGAAGGCCAGAAGTCACCCTGGGGCCTATATTGCAAGTCCAGGGAGAGAGGTGGTCCTTTGGGTAGCTTGCAGGGGTAAGAGGCCCCTAGGTTGAGGGCCAGGGGGCACCCTTGGGCCTATGCTGCAAGTCCAGGGAGAGAGGTGGACCCCTGGGTTCTTTGCTGCGGTCAAAGGCCCCTAGGTGGAAGGCCAGGGGGCACCTTGGGGTCTTTACTGCAAGTCCAGGGAGAGAGGTGGACCCCTGGGTGGCTTGCTTGGGTCAGAGTCCGCTAGGTTTAGGGCCAGAGGGCACTCTGGCACATATACTGCAAGTCCAGGGAGAGAGGTGGACAACTTGGTAGCTTGCTGGGGTCAGAGGCCCCTTGTTGGAAGGCCAGAAGGCACCCTGGGGCCTTAACTGCAAGTCCAGGGAGAGAGGTGGACCCCTGGGTAGCTTGCTGGGGTCAGAGACCCCTTGTTGGAAGGCCAGAAGGCACCCTGGGGCCTATACTGCAAGTCCACAAAGAGAGGTGGACCCCTGGGTAGCTTGCTGGGGTCAGAGGCCCGATGGTGGAGAGCCAGGGGCCACTTTGGGGCCTATACTACAAGTCCAGGGAGAGAGGTGGAACCCTGGGTCACTTTCTGGGATCAGAAGCCCCTAGGTGGAGGGAAAGGGGGCACCCTGGAACCTATAAAGCAAGTCCAGGGAGAGAGGTGGACCCCTGGGTAGCTTTCTGGGGTCAGAGGCCCTTAGGTGGAGGGCCAGGGGCACCCTGGGGAAAATACTGCTAGTCCAAGGAGAGAGGTGGACCCCTGGGTAGCTTGCTGGAGTCAGAGGCCCCTAGGTGCAGGGCCTGGGGCCACCCTGGGGCCTCTACTGCAAGTCCAGGGAGAGAGGTGGACACCAGGGTAGCTTGCTGCGGTCAAAGGCCCCTAGGTGGAAGGCCAGGGGGCACCTTGGGGTCTTTACTGCAAGTCCAGGGAGAGAGGTGGACCCCTGGGTGGCTTGCTTGGGTCAGAGTCCACTAGGTTTAGGGCCAGGGGGCACTCTGGCACATATACTGCAAGTCCAGGGAGAGAGGTGGACCACTTGGTAGCTTGCTGGGGTCAGAGACCCCTTGTTGGAAGGCCAGAAGGCACCCTGGGGCCTATACTGCAAGTCCACAAAGAGAGGTGGACCCCTGGGTAGCTTGCTGGGGTCAGAGGCCCGTTGGTGGAGAGCCAGGGGCCACTTTGGGGAATATACTACAAGTCCAGGGAGAGAGGTGGAACCCTGGGTCGCTTTCTGGGATCAGAAGCCCCTAGGTGGAGGGAAAGGGGGCACCCTGGAACCTATAAAGCAAGTCCAGGGAGAGAGGTGGACCCCTGGGTAGCTTTCTGGGGTCAGAGGCCCTTAGGTGGAGGGCCAGGGGCTCCCTGGGGAAAATACTGCTAGTCCAAGGAGAGAGGTGGACCCCTGGGTAGCTTGCTGGAGTCAGAGGCCCCTAGGTGCAGGGCCTGGGGCCACCCTGGGGCCTCTACTGCAAGTCCAGGGAGAGAGGTGGACACCAGGGTAGCTTGCTGGAGTCAGAGACCCCTTGTTGGAGGGCAAGGGGCAAACCTTGGGCTTATACTGCAAGTCCAGGGAGAGGGGTGGACCCCTGGGTCGCTTGCTGGGGTCAGAGGCCCCTAGGTGGAGGGCCAGGGGGCACCCTGGGGCCTATACTGCAAGTCCAGGGAAAGAGGTGGACCCCTGGGTAGCTTGCTGGGGTCAGAGGCAGCTTGGTGGAGGGCCAGGGGGCACCCTGGGGCCTATAGTGGAAGTCCAGGGAGAGAGTTGGACTCGTGGGTAGCTTGCTGGGGTCAGAGGCCCCTAGTTGGAGGGCCAGGGGGCACCCTGGAACCTATAAAGCAAGTCCAGGGAGAGAAGTGGACCCCTGGGTAGCTTTCTGGGGTCAGAGGCCCTTAGGTGGAGGGCCAGGGGCACCCTGGGGCTAATACTGCAAGTCCAAGGAGAGAGGTGGACCCCTGGATAGCTTGCTGGAGTCAGAGGCCCCTAGGTGCAGGGACTGGGGCCACCCTGGGGCCTATATTGCAAGTCCAGGGAGAGAGGTGGACACCTGGGTAGCTTGCTGGAGTCAGAGACCCCTTGTTGGAGGGCAAGGGGCAACCCTTGGGCCTATACTGCAAGTCCAGGGAGAGAGTTGGACCCCTGGGTAACTTGCTGGGGTCAGCGGCCCCTAGGTGGAGGGCCAGGGGCACCCTGGGGCCTATACTGCAAGTCCAGGGAGAGAGGTGGACCCCTGGGTATCTTGCTGCGGTCAAAGGCCCCTAGGTGGAAGGCCAGGGGGCACCTTGGGTTCTATACTGCAAGTCCAGGGAGAGAGGTGGACCCCTGGGTAGCTTGCTGGGGTCAGACACCACTAGGTGGAGGGCATGAGGGGCAACCCTATGGCCTTTACTGTAAGTCCAGGGAGAGAGGTGGAACTCTGAGTAGCTTGCCGGGGTCAGAGGCCCCTTGTTGGAAGGCCAGAAGGCACCCTGGGGAATATACTGCAAGTTCAGGGAGAGAGGTGGTCCCCTGGGTAGCTTGCTGGGGTAAGAGGCCCCTAGGTTGAGGGCCAGTGGGCACCCTGGGGCCTTTACTGCAAGTCCACTGAGAGAAGTGGACCCCTGGGTAGCTTGCTGGGGTCAGAGACCCCTAGGTGGAGGGCAAGGGGGCAACCCTGGGGCCTTTACTGCAAGTCCAGGGAGAGAGGTGGACCCCTGGGTAGCTTGTTGGGGTCAGAAGCCCCTAGGTGGAGAGCCAGGGGGCACCCTGGAGCATATACTGCAAGTCCAGGGAGAGAGTTGGACCCGTGGGTAGCTTGCTGGGGTCAGAGGCCCCTAGGTGGAGGGCCAGGATGCACCCATAAACCTATAGTGCAAGTCCAGGGAGAGAGGTGGACCCCTGGGTAGCTTTCTGGGGTCAGTGGCCCTTAGGTGGAGTGCTAGGGGCACAATGGGGCCTATACTGCTTGTCCAAGTAGAGAAGTGGACCCCTGGGTACTTTGCTGTGGTCAAAGGCCCCTAGGTGGAAGGCCAGGGGGCACCTTGTGGTCTTTACTGCAAGTCCAGGGAAAGAGGTGGACCCCTGGGTAGCTTGCTGGGGTCAGAGGCCCCTAGGTGGAGGGCCATGGGGCACCCTGGGGCCTATATTGCAAGTCCAGGGAGAGAGGTGGACCCCTGGGTAGCTTGCTGGGGTCAGAGGCCCATAGGTGGAGGGCCAAGGGGCACTCTGGGGCCTATACTGCAAGTCCAGGGAGAGAGGTGGAACCCTGGGTCGCTTGCTGGGGTCAGAAGCCCCTAGGTGGAGGGAAAGGAGGCACCATGGGGCCTATACTGCAACTCCAGGGAGAGAGGTGGACCCCTGGGTAGCTTTCTGGGGTCATTGGCCCCTAGGTGGAGGGCCAGGGGGCACTCTGGGGCCTATACTGCAAGTCCAGGGAGAGAGGTGGAACCCTCGGTCGCTTGCAGGGGTCAGAAGCCCCTAGGTGGAGGGAAAGGGGGCACCCTGGGGCCTATACTGCAAGTCCAGGGAGAGAGGTGGACCCCTGGGTAGCTTGCTGGGGTCAGAGACCCCTAGGTGGAGGGCCATGGGGCACCCTGGGGCCTATATTGCAAGTCCAGGGAGAGAGGTGGACCCCTGGGTAGCTTGCTGGGGTGATAGGCTTCTACATGGGGGGCCAGGGGGCACCCTGTGGCCTATACTGCAAGTCCAGGGAGAGAGGTGGACCCCTGGGTAGCTTGCTGGGGTCAGAGGCCCCTAGGTGGAGGGCAAGGGGGCACCCTGGGGCCTATAGTGCAAGTCCAGGGAGAGGGGTGGACCACTGGGTAGTTTGCTGGGGTCAGAGGCCCTTAGGTGGAGGGCTAGGGGCACTCTGGGGCCTATACTGCAAGTCCAAGGAGAGAGGTGGACCCCTGGGTCGCTTGCTGGGGTCAGAGGCCCCTAGGTGGAGGGAAAGGGGGCACCCTGCGGCCTATACTGCAAGTGCAGGGAAAGAGCTGGAACCCTGGGTAGCTTGCTGGGGTCAGAGGCCCCGTAGGTGGAGGGCCAGGGGGCACCTTGGGGTCTATACTGCAAGTCCAGGGAGAGAGGTGGACCCCTGAGTAGCTTCCTGGGGTCAGAGACCCCTAGGTGGAGGAAAAGGGGGTACCCTGGGGCCTTTACTGCAAGTCCAGGGAGAGAGGTGGACCCCTGGGTAGCTTGCAGGCGTCAGAGGCCCCTAGGTGGAGGGTTAGGGGGCACCTTGGGGTCTATACTGCAAGTCCAGGGAGAGAGGCGGACCCCTGGAAAGCTTGCTGGGGTCAGAATCCCCTAGGTGGAGGGCAAGGGGGCAACCCTGAGGTCTTTACTGCAAGTCCAGGTAGTGAAGTGGACCCCTGGGTAGCTTGCTGCGGTGATAGGCTTCTACATGGGGGGCCAGGGGGCACCATGTGGCCTATACTGCAAGTCCAGGGAAAGAGGTGGACCCCTGGGTAGCTTGCTGGGGTCAGAGGCCCCTAGGTGGAGGGTAAGGGGGCACCCTGGGGCCTATAGTGCAAGTCCAGGAAGAGAGGTGGACCCCTGGGTAGCTTGCTGGAGTTAGAGACCCCTAGGTGCAGGGCCTGGGGGCACCCTGGGGCCTATACTGCAAGTCCAGGGAGAGAAGTCGACCCCTGGGTAGCTTGCTTGTGTCAGAGGCCCCTTGTTGGAAGGCCAGAAGTCACCCTGGGGCCTATATTGCAAGTCCAGGGAGAGAGGTGGTCCTTTGGGTAGCTTGCAGGGGTAAGAGGCCCCTAGGTTGAGGGCCAGGGGGCACCCTTGGGCCTATGCTGCAAGTCCAGGGAGAGAGGTGGACCCCTGGGTACTTTGCTGCGGTCAAAGGCCCCTAGGTGGAAGGCCAGGGGGCACCTTGGGGTCTTTACTGCAAGTCCAGGGAGAGAGGTGGACCCCTGGGTGGCTTGCTTGGGTCAGAGTCCGCTAAGTTTAGGGCCAGAGGGCACTCTGGCACATATACTGCAAGTCCAGGGAGAGAGGTGGACAACTTGGTAGCTTGCTGGGGTCAGAGGCCCCTTTTTGGAAGGCCAGAAGGCACCCTGGGGCCTTAACTGCAAGTCCAGGGAGAGAGGTGGACCCCTGGGTAGCTTGCTGGGGTCAGAGAACCCTTGTTGGAAGGCCAGAAGGCACCCTGGGGCCTATACTGCAAGTCCACAAAGAGAGGTGGACCCCTGGGTAGCTTGCTGGGGTCAGAGGCCCGATGGTGGAGAGCCAGGGGCCACTTTGGGGCCTATACTACAAGTCCAGGGAGAGAGGTGGAACCCTGGGTCGCTTTCTGGGATCAGAAGCCCCTAGGTGGAGGGAAAGGGGGCACCCTGGAACCTATAAAGCAAGTCCAGGGAGAGAGGTGGACCCCTGGGTAGCTTTCTGGGGTCAGAGGCCCTTAGGTGGAGGGCCAGGGGCACCCTGGGGAAAATACTGCTAGTCCAAGGAGAGAGGTGGACCCCTGGGTAGCTTGCTGGAGTCAGAGGCCCCTAGGTGCAGGGCCTGGGGCCACCCTGGGGCCTCTACTGCAAGTCCAGGGAGAGAGGTGGACACCAGGGTAGCTTGCTGCGGTCAAAGGCCCCTAGGTGGAAGGCCAGGGGGCACCTTGGGGTCTTTACTGCAAGTCCAGGGAGAGAGGTGGACCCCTGGGTGGCTTGCTTGGGTCAGAGTCCACTAGGTTTAGGGCCAGGGGGCACTCTGGCACATATACTGCAAGTCCAGGGAGAGAGGTGGACCACTTGGTAGCTTGCTGGGGTCAGAGACCCCTTGTTGGAAGGCCAGAAGGCACCCTGGGGCCTATACTGCAAGTCCACAAAGAGAGGTGGACCCCTGGGTAGCTTGCTGGGGTCAGAGGCCCGTTGGTGGAGAGCCAGGGGCCACTTTGGGGCCTATACTACAAGTCCAGGGAGAGAGGTGGAACCCTGGGTCGCTTTCTAGGATCAGAAGCCCCTAGGTGGAGGGAAAGGGGGCACCCTGGAACCTATAAAGCAAGTCCAGGGAGAGAGGTGGACCCCTGGGTAGCTTTCTGGGGTCAGAGGCCCTTAGGTGGAGGGCCAGGGGCACCCTGGGGAAAATACTGCTAGTCCAAGGAGAGAGGTGGACCCCTGGGTAGCTTGCTGGAGTCAGAGGCCCCTAGGTGCAGGGCCTGGGGCCACCCTGGGGCCTCTACTGCAAGTCCAGGGAGAGAGGTGGACACCAGGGTAGCTTGCTGGAGTCAGAGACCCCTTGTTGGAGGGCAAGGGGCAAACCTTGGGCTTATACTGCAAGTCCAGGGAGAGGGGTGGACCCCTGGGTCGCTTGCTGGGGTCAGAGGCCCCTAGGTGGAGGGCCAGGGGGCACCCTGGGGCCTATACTGCAAGTCCAGGGAAAGAGGTGGACCCCTGGGTAGCTTGCTGGGGTCAGAGGCAGCTTGGTGGAGGGCCAGGGGGCACCCTGGGGCCTATAGTGGAAGTCCAGGGAGAGAGGTGGACCCCTGGGTAGCTTGCTTGTGTCAGAGGCCCCTAGTTGGAGGAGCAGGGGGCACCCTGGGGCATATACTAAAAATCCAGGGAGAGAGGTGGACCCCTGGGTAGCTTGCTGGGGTCAGAGGTCCCTAGGTGCGGGGAAAGGGGGAAACCTTTGGGCCTATACTGCAAGTCCAGGGAGAGAGGTGGACCCCTGGGTGGCTTGCTGTTGTCGGAGGCCCCTAGGTGGAGGGCCAGGGGGCATCCTGGGGCCTATAGTTCAAGTCCAGGGAGAGAGGTGGACCCCTGGGTAGCTTGCTGGTGTCAGAGGCCCCTTGGTGGAGGGTAAGGGGGCACCCTGGGGCCTATAGTGCATGTCCAGGGAGAGAGGTGGACCCCTGGGTAGCTTGCTGGGGTCAGAGGCCCCTAGGTGGAGGGCCAGGGGGAACCCTGGGGCCTATAGTGCAAGTCCAGGAAGAGAGGTGGACCCCTGGGTAGCTTGCTGGAGTCAGAGGCCCCTAGGTGCAGGGCAAGGGGGCACCCAGGGGCCTATACTGCAAGTCCAGGGAGAGAGGTGGACCCCTGGGTAACTTGCTGGGGTCAGAGGCCTCTTGTTGGAAGGCCAGAAGTCACCCTGGGGCCTATACTGCAAGTCCAGGGAGAGAGGTGGTCCCCTGGGTAGCTTGCAGGGGTAAGAGGCCCCAAGGTTGAGGGCCAGGGGGCACCCTGGGGCCTATACTGCAAGTCCACGGAGAGACGTGGACCCCTGGGTAGCTTGCTGAGGTCAGAGGCCCTTAGGTGGAGGCAAGGGGGCACTCTGGGGCCTACACTGCAAGTCCAGGGAGAGAGGTGGACCCCTGGGTCGCTTGCTGGGATCAGAGGCCCCTAGGTGGAGGGAAAGGGGGCACCCTGCGGCCTATACTGCAAGTGCAGGGAGAGAGGTGGACCCCTGGGTAGCTTGCTGGGGTCAGAGGCCCCGTAGGTGGAGGGCCAGGGGGCACCTTGGGGTCTATACTGCAAGTCCAGGGAGAGAGTTGGACCCCTGAGTAGCTTGCTGGGGTCAGAGACCCCTAGGTGGAGGAAAAGGGGGTACCCTGGGGCCTTTACTGCAAGTCCAGGGAGAGAGGTGGACCCCTGGGTAGCTTGCAGGCGTCAGAGGCCCCTAGGTGGAGGGTTAGGGGGCACCTTGGGGTCTATACTGCAAGTCCAGGGAGAGAGGCGGACACCTGGGTAGCTTGCTGGGGTCAAAGGCCCCTAGGTGGAGGGAAAGGGGGCACCCTGCGGCCTATACTGCAAGTGCAGGGAGAGAGGTGGAACCCTGGGTAGCTTGCTGGGGTCAGAGGCCCCGTAGGTGGAGGGCCAGGGGGCACCTTGGGGTCTATACTGCAAGTCCAGGGAGAGAGGTGGACCCCTGAGTAGCTTGCAGGCGTCAGAGGCCCCTAGGTGGAGGGTTAGGGGGCACCTTGGGGTCTATACTGCAAGTCCAGGGAGAGAGGCGGACCTCTGGGTAGCTTGCTGGGGTCAGTGGCCCCTAGGTGGAGGGCCAGGGGGCCCCCAAGAGTCTATACTGCAAGTCCAGGGAGAGAGGTGGACTCCTGGGTAGCTTGCTGGGGTCAGAGGCCCCTAGGATGAGGGCCAGGGGGCACCTTGGGGTTTATACTGCAAGTCCAGGGAGAGATGGACCCCTGAGTAGCTTGCTGGGGTCAGAGACCCCTAGGTGGAGGGCAAGGGGGCAACCCTGGGGCTCATACTGCAAGTCCAGGGAGAGAGGTGGACCCCTGGGTAGCTTGCTGGGGGCAGAAGCCCCTAGGTGGAGGGCCAGGGGGCCCCCAAGGGTCTATACTGCAAGTCCAGGGAGAGAGGTGGTCCCCTGGTTAGCTTGCTGGGGTCAGAGGCGCCTAGGTTGAGGGCCAGGTGGCACCCTGGGGCCTATACTGCAAATCCTGTGAGAGAGGTGGACCCCTGGGTAGCTTGCTGGGGTCAGAGGCCCCTAGGTGGAGGGCCAGGGGGCACCCTGGGGCCTATACTGCAAGTCCAGGGACAGACGTGGTCCCCTGGGTAGCTTGCTGGGGTCAGAGGCCCCTAGGTTGAGGGCCAGGGGGCATCCTGGGGCCTATACTAAAAGTCCATGGAGAGAGGTGGACCCCTGGGTAAATTGCTGGGGTCAGAGACCCCTTGGATGAGGGCCAGGTGGCACTCTGGGGTCTATACTGCAAGTCCAGGGAGAGAGGTGGATCCCTGGGTCACTTGCTGGGGTCAAAAGCCCCTAGGTGGAGGGAAAGGTGGCACCCTGGGGCCTATATTGCAAGTCCATGGAGAGAGGTGGACCCCTGGGTAGCTTGCTGGGGTCAGAGGTCACTAGGTGGAGGGCCAGGGGGCACCCTGGGGCCTATACTGCAAGTCCAGGGAGAGAGGTGGAACCCTCGGTCGCTTGCTGGGGTCAGAAGCCCCTATGTGGAGGGAAAGGAGGCACACTGGGGCCTATTTTGCAACTCCAGGGAGAGAGGTGGACCTCTGGGTAGCTTGCTGGGGTCAGTGGCCCCTAGGTGGAGGGCCAGGGGGCCCACAAGAGTCTATACTGCAAGTCCAGGGAGAGAGGTGGACTCCTGGGTAGCTTGCTGGGGTCAGAGGCAACCTAGGATAAGGGCCAGGGGGCACCTTGGGGTTTATACTGCAAGTCCAGGGAGAGATGGACCCCTGAGTAGCTTGCTGGGGTCAGAGACCCCTAGGTGGAGGGCAAGGGGGCAACCCTGGGGCTCATACTGCAAGTCCAGGGAGAGAGGTGGACCCCTGGGTAGCTTGCTGGGGGCAGAAGCCCCTAGGTGGAGGGCCAGGGGGCCCCCAAGGGTCTATACTGCAAGTCCAGGGAGAGAGGTGGTCCCCTGGTTAGCTTGCTGGGGTCAGAGGCGCCTAGGTTGAGGGCCAGGTGGCACCCTGGGGCCTATACTGCAAATCCTGTGAGAGAGGTGGACCCCTGGGTAGCTTGCTGGGGTCAGAGGCCCCTAGGTGGAGGGCCAGGGGGCACCCTGGGGCCTATACTGCAAGTCCAGGGACAGACGTGGTCCCCTGGGTAGCTTGCTGGGGTCAGAGGCCCCTAGGTTGAGGGCCAGGGGGCATCCTGGGGCCTATACTAAAAGTCCATGGAGAGAGGTGGACCCCTGGGTAAATTGCTGGGGTCAGAGACCCCTTGGATGAGGGCCAGGTGGCACTCTGGGGTCTATACTGCAAGTCCAGGGAGAGAGGTGGAACCCTGGGTCACTTGCTGGGGTCAAAAGCCCCTAGGTGGAGAGAAAGGTGGCACCCTGGGGCCTATATTGCAAGTCCATGGAGAGAGGTGGACCCCTGGGTAGCTTGCTGGGGTCAGAGGTCACTAGGTGGAGGGCCAGGGGGCACCCTGGGGCCTATACTGCAAGTCCAGGGAGAGAGGTGGAACCCTCGGTCGCTTGCTGGGGTCAGAAGCCCCTAGGTGGAGGGAAAGGAGGCACACTGGGGCCTATATTGCAACTCCAGGGAGAGAGGTGGACCCCTGGGTAGCTTTCTGGGGTCATTGGCCCCTAGGTGGAGGGCCAGGGGGCACTCTGGGGCCTATACTGCAAGTCCAGGGAGAGGGGTGGACCACTGGGTAGCTTGCTGGGGTGATAGGCTTCTACATGGGGGGCCAGGGGGCACCCTGTGGCCTATACTGCAAGTCCAGGGAGAGAGGTGGACCCCTGGGTAGCTTGCTGGGGTCAGAGACCCCTTGTTGGAAGGCCAGAAGGCACCCTGGGGCCTATACTGCAAGTCCACAAAGAGAGGTGGACCCCTGGGTAGCTTGAAGGGGTCAGAGGCCCGTTGGTGGAGAGCCAGGGGCCACTTTGGGGCCTATACTACAAGTCCAGGGAGAGAGGTGGAACCTTGGGTCGCTTACTGGGGTCAGAAGCCCCTAGGTGGAGGGAACTGGGGGAACCCTGGGGCCTATACTGCAAATCCAGGGAGAGAGGTGGACCCCTGGGTAGCTTGCTGGAGTCAGAGGCCCCTAGCTGGAGGGCTAGGGAGCACCCTGGGTTCTATACTGCAAGTCCAGGGAGAGAGGTGGACCCCTGCGTGGCTTTCTTGGGTCAGAGGCCCCTAGGTTGAGGGCCAGGGGGCACCCTGGGGCCTATACTGCAAGTCCAGGGAGAGAGGAGGACCCCTGGGTAGCCTGCTGGAGTCAGAGGACCCTAGTTGGAGGGCCAAGGGGCACCCTGGGGCCTATACTGCAAGTCCAGGGAGAGAGGTGGAACCCTCGGTCGCTTGCTGGGGTCAGAAGCCCCTAGGTGGAGGGAAAGGAGGCACACTGGGGCCTATATTGCAACTCCAGGGAGAGAGGTGGACCCCTGGGTAGCTTTCTGGGGTCATTGGCCCCTAGGTGGAGGGCCAGGGGGCACTCTGGGGCCTATACTGCAAGTCCAGGGAGAGAGGTGGAACCCTCGGTCGCTTGCTGGGGTCAGAAGCCCCTAGGTGGAGGGAAAGGGGGCACCCTGGGGCCTATACTGCAAGTCCAGGGAGAGAGGTGGACCCCTGGGTAGCTTGCTGGGGTCAGAGACCCCTAGGTGGAGGGCCATGGGGCACCCTGGGGCCTATATTGCAAGTCCAGGGAGAGAGGTGGACCCCTGGGTAGCTTGCTGGGGTGATAGGCTTCTACATGGGGGGCCAGGGGGCACCCTGTGGCCTATACTGCAAGTCCAGGGAGAGAGGTGGACCCCTGGGTAGCTTGCTGGGGTCAGAGGCCCCTAGGTGGAGGGCAAGGGGGCACCCTGGGGCCTATAGTGCAAGTCCAGGGAGAGGGGTGGACCACTGGGTAGCTTGCTGGGGTCAGAGGCCCTTAGGTGGAGGGCTAGGGGCACTCTGGGGCCTATACTGCAAGTCCAAGGAGAGAGGTGGAACCCTGGGTAGCTTGCTGGTGTCAAAGGCCCCTAGGTGCAGGGCCTGAGGGCACCCTGGGGCCTTAACTGCAAGTCCAGGGAGAGAGGTGGACCCCTGGGTAGCTTGCTGGGGTCAGAGACCCCTTGTTGGAAGGCCAGAAGGCACCCTGGGGCCTATACTGCAAGTCCACAAAGAGAGGTGGACCCCTGGGTAGCTTGCTGGGGTCAAAGGCCCGTTGGTGGAGAGCCAGGGGCCACTTTGGGGCCTATACTACAAGTCCCGGGAGAGAGGTGGAACCCTGGGTCGCTTGCTGGGGTCAGAAGCCCCTAGGTGGAGGGAACTGGGGGAACCCTGGGGCCTATACTGCAAATCCAGGGAGAGAGGTGGACCCCTGGTTAGCTTGCTGGAGTCAGAGGCCCCTAGATGGAGGGCTAGGGAGAACCCTGGGTTCTATACTGCAAGTCCAGGGAGAGAGGTGGACCCCTGCGTGGCTTTCTTGGGTCAGAGGCCCCTAGGTTGAGGGCCAGGGGGCACCCTGGGGCCTATACTGCAAGTCCAGGGAGAGAGGTGGACCCCTGGGTAGCTTGCTGGAGTCAGAGGACCCTAGTTGGAGGGCCAGGGGGCACCTTGGGGCCTATTCTGCAAGTCCAGGGAGAGAGGTGGACCCCTGGGTAGCTTGTTGGTGTCTGAGGCTCCTAGGTGGAGGCAAGGGGGCAACCCTCGGGCCTTTACTGCAAGTCCAGGGAGAGAGGTGGACCCCTGGGTAGCTTGCTGGGGTCAGAGGCCCCTAGGTTGAGGAAAATAGGTCACCCTGGGGCCTATACTGCAAGTCCACGGAGAGAGGTGGACCCCTGGGTAGCTTGCTGGGGTCAGAGGCCCTTAGGTGGAGGCAAGGGGGCACCCTTTGGCCTATACTGCAAGTCCAAAGAGAGGTGGACCTCTGGGTAGCTTGCTGGGGTCAGTGGCCCCTAGGTGGAGGGCCAGGGGGCCCCCAAGAGTCTATACTGCAAGTCCAGGGAGAGAGGTGGACCCCTGGGTAGCTTGCTGGGGTCAGAGGCCCCTAGGATGAGGGCCAGGGGGCACCTTGGGGTTTATACTGCAAGTCCAGGGAGAGATGGACCACTGAGTAGCTTGCTGGGGTCAGAGACCCCTAGGTGGAGGGCAAGGGGGCAACCCTGGGGCTCATACTGCAAGTCCAGGGAGAGAGGTGGACCCCTGGGTAGCTTGCTGGGGGCAGAAGCCCCTAGGTGGAGGGCCAGGGGGCTCCCAAGGGTCTATACTGCAAGTCCAGGGAGAGAGGTGGACCCCTGGGTAGTTTGCTGGGGTCAGAAACCTCTAGGTGGAGGGCCAGGGTGCCCCCAGGGGCCTATACTGCAAGTCCAGGGAGAGAGGTGGTCCCCTGGTTAGCTTGCCGGGGTCAGAGGCGCCTAGGTTGAGGGCCAGGGGGCACCCTGGGGCCTATACTGCAAATCCTGTGAGAGAGGTGGACCCCTGGGTAGCTTGCTGGGGTCAGAGGCCCCTAGGTGGAGGGCCAGGGGGCACCCTGGGGCCTATACTGCAAGTCCAGGGACAGACGTGGTCCCCTGGGTAGCTTGCTGGGGTCAGAGGCCCCTAGGTTGAGGGCCAGGGGGCATCCTGGGGCCTATACTAAAAGTCCATGGAGAGAGGTGGACCCCTGGGTAAATTGCTGGGGTCAGAGGCCCCTTGAATGAGGGCCAGGTGGCACTCTGGGGTCTATACTGCAAGTCCAGGGAGAGAGGTGGAACCCTGGGTCACTTGCTGGGGTCAAAAGCCCCTAGGTGGAGGGAAAGGGGGCACCCTGGGGCCTATATTGCAAGTCCATGGAGAGAGGTGGACCCCTGGGTAGCTTGCTGGGGTCAGAGGTCACTAGGTGGAGGGCCAGGGGGCACCCTGGGGCCTATAGTGCAAGTCCAGGGAGAGAGGTGGACCCCTGGGTAGCTTGCTGCGGTCAATGGCCCCTAGGTGGAAGGCCAGGGGGCACCTTGGGGTCTATACTGCAACTCCAGGGAGAGAGGTGGACCCCTGGGTATCTTGCTGGGGTCAGACGCCCCTAGGTGGAGGTCCATGGGGCACCCTGGGGCCTATATTGCAAGTCCAGGGAGAGAGGTGGACCCCTGGGTAGCTTGCTAGTGTGATAGGCTTCTACATGGGGGGCCAGGGGGCACCCTGTGGCCTATACTGCAAGTCCAGGGAGAGATGGACCCCTGAGTAGCTTGCTGGGGTCAGAGACCCCTAGGTGGAGGGCAAGGGGGCAACCCTGGGGCTCATACTGCAAGTCCAGGGAGAGAGGTGGACCCCTGGGTAGCTTGCTGGGGGCAGAAGCCCCTAGGTGGAGGGCCAGGGGGCCCCCAAGGGTCTATACTGCAAGTCCAGGGAGAGAGGTGGACCCCTGGGTAGCTTGCTGGGGTCAGAAACCACTAGGTGGAGGGCCAGGGTGCCCCCAGGGGCCTATACTGCAAGTCCAGGGAGAGAGGTGGTCCCCTGGTTAGCTTGCTGGGGTCAGAGGCGCCTAGGTTGAGGGCCAGGGGGCACCCTGGGGCCTATACTGCAAATCCTGTGAGAGAGGTGGACCCCTGGGTAGCTTGCTGGGGTCAGAGGCCCCTAGGTGGAGGGCCAGGGGGCACCCTGGGGCCTATACTGCAAGTCCAGGGACAGACGTGGTCCCCTGGGTAGCTTGCTGGGGTCAGAGGCCCCTAGGTTGAGGGCCAGGGGGCATCCTGGGGCCTATACTAAAAGTCCATGGAGAGAGGTGGACCCCTGGGTAAATTGCTGGGGTCAGAGGCCCCTTGAATAAGGGCCAGGTGGCACTCTGGGGTCTATACTGCAAGTCCAGGGAGAGAGGTGGAACCCTGGGTCACTTGCTGGGGTCAAAAGCCCCTAGGTGGAGGGAAAGGGGGCACCCTGGGGCCTATATTGCAAGTCCATGGAGAGAGGTGGACCCCTGGGTAGCTTGCTGGGGTCAGAGGTCACTAGGTGGAGGGCCAGGGGGCACCCTGGGGGCTACACTGCAAGTCCAGGGAGAGAGGTTGACCCCTGGGTGGCTTGCTTGGGTCAGAGGCCCCTAGGTGGAGGTCCATGGGGCACCCTGCGGCCTAAAATGCAAGTCCAGGGAGAGAGGTGGACCCCTGGGTAGCTTGCTGGGGTATGAGGCCTCTAGGTGGAGGGCCAGGGGGCACCCTGAAGCCTATACTGCAAGTCCAGGGAGAGAGGTGGACCCGTGGGTAGCTTGCTGGGGTCAGAGACCCCTAGGAGGAGGGCCAGGGGGCACTCTGGGGCCTATACTGCAAGTCCAGGGAGAGAGGTGGACCCCTGGGTAACTTGCTGGGGTCAGAGGCCTCTTGTTGGAAGGCCAGAAGTCACCCTGGGGCCTATACTGCAAGTCCAGGGAGAGAGGTGGTCCCCTGGGTAGCTTGCAGGGGTAAGAGGCCCCAAGGTTGAGGGCCAGGGGGCACCCTGGGGCCTATACTGCAAGTCGACGGAGAGACGTGGACCCCTGGGTAGCTTGCTGAGGTCAGAGGCCCTTAGGTGGAGGCAAGGGGGCACTCTGGGGCCTACACTACAAGTCCAGGGAGAGAGGTGGACCCCTGGGTCGCTAGCTGGGGTCAGAGGCCCCAAGGTGGAGGGAAAGGGGGCACCCTGCGGCCTATACTGCAAGTTCAGGGAGAGAGGTGGAACCCTGGGTAGCTTGCTGGGGTCAGAGGCCACGTAGGTGGAGGGCCAGGGGGCACCTTGGGGTCTATACTGCAAGTCCAGAGAGAGAGGTGGACCCCTGAGTAGCTTGCTGGGGTCAGAGACCCCTAGGTGGAGGAAAAGGGGGTACCCTGGGGCCTTTACTGCAAGTCCAGGGAGAGAGGTGGACCCCTGGGTAGCTTGCAGGCGTCAGAGGCCCCTAGGTGGAGGGTTAGGGGGCACCTTGGGGTCTATACTGCTAGTCCAGGGAGAGAGGCGGACCCCTGGATAGCTTGCTGGGGTCAGAAACCCCTAGGTGGAGGGCAAGGGGGCAACCCTGAGGCCTTTACTGCAAGTCCAGGTAGTGAAGTGGACCCCTGGGTAGCTTGCTGCGGTGAAAGGCTTCTACATGGGGGGCCAGGGGGCACCATGTGGCCTATACTGCAAGTCCAGGTATAGAGGTGGACCCCTGGGTAGCTTGCTGGGGTCAGAGGCCCCTTAGTGGAGGGTAAGGGGGCACCCTGGGGCCTATAGTGCATGTCCAGGGAGAGAGGTGGACCCCTGGGTAGCTTGCTGGGGTCAGAAGCCCCTAGGTGGAGGGCAGAGGGGGCACCCTGGGGCCTATATTGCAAGTCCAGGAAGAGAGGTGGACCCCTGGGTAGCTTGCTGGAGTCAGAGGCCCCTAGGTGCAGGGCCAGGGGGCACCCAGGGGCCTATACTGCAAGTCCAGGGAGAGAGGTGGACCCCTGGGTAACTTGCTGGGGTCAGAGGCCTCTTGTTGGAAGGCCAGAAGTCACCCTGGGGCCTATACTGCAAGTCCAGGGAGAGAGGTGGTCCCCTGGGTAGCTTGCAGGGGTAAGAGGCCCCAAAGTTGAGGGCCAGGGGGCACCCTGGGGCCTATACTGCAAGTCCACGGAGAGACTTGGACCCCTGGGTAGCTTGCTGAGGTCAGAGGCCCTTAGGTGGAGGCAAGGGGGCACTCTGGGGCCTATACTGCAAGTCCAGGGACAGACGTGGTCCCCTGGGTAGCTTGCTGGGGTCAGAGGCCCCTAGGTGGAGGGCCAGGGGCACCCTGGGGAAAATACTGCTAGTCCAAAGAGAGAGGTGGACCCCTGGGTAGCTTGCAGGAGTCAGAGGCCCCTAGGTGCAGGGCCTGGGGCCAACCTGGGGCCTCTACTGCAAGTCCAGGGAGAGAGGTGGACCCCTGGGTAGCTTGCTGGAGTCAGAGGCCCCTAGGTGGAGGGCCAGGGGGCACCCTGGGGCCTATACTGCAAGTCCAGGGAAAGAGGTGGACCCCTGGGTAGCTTGCTGGGGTCAGAGGCAGCTTGGTGGAGGGCCAGGGGGCACCCTGGGGCCTATAGTGGAAGTCCAGGGAGAGAGGTGGACCCCTGGGTAGTTTGCTGGGGTCAGAGACCCCTAGGTTGAGGGCCAAGGGGCACCCTGGGGCCTATACTGCAAGTCCAGGGAGAGATGTGGACCCCTGGGTAGCTTGCTTTAGTTAGAGGCCCCTGGGTGGAGGGCCAGGGGGCAACCTGGAACCCATAGTGCAAGTCCAGGGAGGGAGGTGGACCCCTGGGTAGCTTTCTGGGGTCAGAGGCCCTTAGGTGGAGGGCTAGAGGCACCCTGGGGCGTATACTGCAAGTCCAAGGAGAGAGGTGGACCACTGGGTAGCTTGCTGGAGTCAGAGGCCCCTAGGTGCAGGGCCTGGGGCACCCTGGGGCGTATACTGCAAGTCCAAGGAGAGATGTGGACCCCTGGGTAGCTTGCTGCGGTCAAAGACCCCTTGTATGAGGGCAAGGGGGCACCCTTGGGCCTATGCTGCAAGTGCAGGGAGAGAGGTGGAACCCTGGGTAGCTTGCTGGGGTCAGAGGCCCCGTAGGTGGAGGGCCAGGGGGCACCTTGGGGTCTATACTGCAAGTCCAGGGAGAGAGGCGGACCCCTGGATAGCTTGCTGGGGTCAGAAATCCCTAGGTGGAGGGCAAGGGGGCAACCCTGAGGCCTTTACTGCAAGTCCAGGTAGTGAAGTGGACCCCTGGGTAGCTTGCTGCGGTGATAGGCTTCTACATGGGGGGCCAGGGGGCACCATGTGGCCTATACTGCAAGTCCAGGGATAGAGGTGGACCCCTGGGTAGCTTGTTGGGGTCAGAGGCCCCTAGGTGGAGGGTAAGGGGGCACCCTGGGGCCTATAGTGCATGTCCAGGGAGAGAGGTGGACACCAGGGTAGCTTGCTGCGGTCAAAGGCCCCTAGGTGGAAGGCCAGGGGGCACCTTGGGGTCTTTACTGCAAGTCCAGGGAGAGAGGTGGACCCCTGGGTGGCTTGCTTGGGTCAGAGTCCACTAGGTTTAGGGCCAGGGGGCACTCTGGCACATATACTGCAAGTCCAGGGAGAGAGGTGGACCACTTGGTAGCTTGCTGGGGTCAGAGACCCCTTGTTGGAAGGCCAGAAGGCACCCTGGGGCCTATACTGCAAGTCCACAAAGAGAGGTGGACCCCTGGGTAGCTTGCTGGGGTCAGAGGCCCGTTGGTGGAGAGCCAGGGGCCACTTTGGGGAATATACTACAAGTCCAGGGAGAGAGGTGGAACCCTGGGTCGCTTTCTGGGATCAGAAGCCCCTAGGTGGAGGGAAAGGGGGCACCCTGGAACCTATAAAGCAAGTCCAGGGAGAGAGGTGGACCCCTGGGTAGCTTTCTGGGGTCAGAGGCCCTTAGGTGGAGGGCCAGGGGCTCCCTGGGGAAAATACTGCTAGTCCAAGGAGAGAGGTGGACCCCTGGGTAGCTTGCTGGAGTCAGAGGCCCCTAGGTGCAGGGCCTGGGGCCACCCTGGGGCCTCTACTGCAAGTCCAGGGAGAGAGGTGGACACCAGGGTAGCTTGCTGGAGTCAGAGACCCCTTGTTGGAGGGCAAGGGGCAAACCTTGGGCTTATACTGCAAGTCCAGGGAGAGGGGTGGACCCCTGGGTCGCTTGCTGGGGTCAGAGGCCCCTAGGTGGAGGGCCAGGGGGCACCCTGGGGCCTATACTGCAAGTCCAGGGAAAGAGGTGGACCCCTGGGTAGCTTGCTGGGGTCAGAGGCAGCTTGGTGGAGGGCCAGGGGGCACCCTGGGGCCTATAGTGGAAGTCCAGGGAGAGAGTTGGACCCGTGGGTAGCTTGCTGGGGTCAGAGGCCCCTAGTTGGAGGGCCAGGGGGCACCCTGGAACCTATAAAGCAAGTCCAGGGAGAGAAGTGGACCCCTGGGTAGCTTTCTGGGGTCAGAGGCCCTTAGGTGGAGGGCCAGGGGCACCCTGGGGCTAATACTGCAAGTCCAAGGAGAGAGGTGGACCCCTGGATAGCTTGCTGGAGTCAGAGGCCCCTAGGTGCAGGGACTGGGGCCACCCTGGGGCCTATATTGCAAGTCCAGGGAGAGAGGTGGACACCTGGGTAGCTTGCTGGAGTCAGAGACCCCTTGTTGGAGGGCAAGGGGCAACCCTTGGGCCTATACTGCAAGTCCAGGGAGAGAGTTGGACCCCTGGGTAACTTGCTGGGGTCAGCGGCCCCTAGGTGGAGGGCCAGGGGCACCCTGGGGCCTATACTGCAAGTCCAGGGAGAGAGGTGGACCCCTGGGTATCTTGCTGCGGTCAAAGGCCCCTAGGTGGAAGGCCAGGGGGCACCTTGGGTTCTATACTGCAAGTCCAGGGAGAGAGGTGGACCCCTGGGTAGCTTGCTGGGGTCAGACACCACTAGGTGGAGGGCATGAGGGGCAACCCTATGGCCTTTACTGTAAGTCCAGGGAGAGAGGTGGAACTCTGAGTAGCTTGCCGGGGTCAGAGGCCCCTTGTTGGAAGGCCAGAAGGCACCCTGGGGAATATACTGCAAGTTCAGGGAGAGAGGTGGTCCCCTGGGTAGCTTGCTGGGGTAAGAGGCCCCTAGGTTGAGGGCCAGTGGGCACCCTGGGGCCTTTACTGCAAGTCCACTGAGAGAAGTGGACCCCTGGGTAGCTTGCTGGGGTCAGAGACCCCTAGGTGGAGGGCAAGGGGGCAACCCTGGGGCCTTTACTGCAAGTCCAGGGAGAGAGGTGGACCCCTGGGTAGCTTGTTGGGGTCAGAAGCCCCTAGGTGGAGAGCCAGGGGGCACCCTGGAGCATATACTGCAAGTCCAGGGAGAGAGTTGGACCCGTGGGTAGCTTGCTGGGGTCAGAGGCCCCTAGGTGGAGGGCCAGGATGCACCCATAAACCTATAGTGCAAGTCCAGGGAGAGAGGTGGACCCCTGGGTAGCTTTCTGGGGTCAGTGGCCCTTAGGTGGAGTGCTAGGGGCACAATGGGGCCTATACTGCTTGTCCAAGTAGAGAAGTGGACCCCTGGGTACTTTGCTGTGGTCAAAGGTCCCTAGGTGGAAGGCCAGGGGGCACCTTGTGGTCTTTACTGCAAGTCCAGGGAAAGAGGTGGACCCCTGGGTAGCTTGCTGGGGTCAGAGGCCCCTAGGTGGAGGGCCATGGGGCACCCTGGGGCCTATATTGCAAGTCCAGGGAGAGAGGTGGACCCCTGGGTAGCTTGCTGGGGTCAGAGGCCCATAGGTGGAGGGCCAAGGGGCACTCTGGGGCCTATACTGCAAGTCCAGGGAGAGAGGTGGAACCCTGGGTCGCTTGCTGGGGTCAGAAGCCCCTAGGTGGAGGGAAAGGAGGCACCATGGGGCCTATACTGCAACTCCAGGGAGAGAGGTGGACCCCTGGGTAGCTTTCTGGGGTCATTGGCCCCTAGGTGGAGGGCCAGGGGGCACTCTGGGGCCTATACTGCAAGTCCAGGGAGAGAGGTGGAACCCTCGGTCGCTTGCAGGGGTCAGAAGCCCCTAGGTGGAGGGAAAGGGGGCACCCTGGGGCCTATACTGCAAGTCCAGGGAGAGAGGTGGACCCCTGGGTAGCTTGCTGGGGTCAGAGACCCCTAGGTGGAGGGCCATGGGGCACCCTGGGGCCTATATTGCAAGTCCAGGGAGAGAGGTGGACCCCTGGGTAGCTTGCTGGGGTGATAGGCTTCTACATGGGGGGCCAGGGGGCACCCTGTGGCCTATACTGCAAGTCCAGGGAGAGAGGTGGACCCCTGGGTAGCTTGCTGGGGTCAGAGGCCCCTAGGTGGAGGGCAAGGGGGCACCCTGGGGCCTATAGTGCAAGTCCAGGGAGAGGGGTGGACCACTGGGTAGTTTGCTGGGGTCAGAGGCCCTTAGGTGGAGGGCTAGGGGCACTCTGGGGCCTATACTGCAAGTCCAAGGAGAGAGGTGGACCCCTGGGTCGCTTGCTGGGGTCAGAGGCCCCTAGGTGGAGGGAAAGGGGGCACCCTGCGGCCTATACTGCAAGTGCAGGGAAAGAGCTGGAACCCTGGGTAGCTTGCTGGGGTCAGAGGCCCCGTAGGTGGAGGGCCAGGGGGCACCTTGGGGTCTATACTGCAAGTCCAGGGAGAGAGGTGGACCCCTGAGTAGCTTCCTGGGGTCAGAGACCCCTAGGTGGAGGAAAAGGGGGTACCCTGGGGCCTTTACTGCAAGTCCAGGGAGAGAGGTGGACCCCTGGGTAGCTTGCAGGCGTCAGAGGCCCCTAGGTGGAGGGTTAGGGGGCACCTTGGGGTCTATACTGCAAGTCCAGGGAGAGAGGCGGACCCCTGGAAAGCTTGCTGGGGTCAGAATCCCCTAGGTGGAGGGCAAGGGGGCAACCCTGAGGTCTTTACTGCAAGTCCAGGTAGTGAAGTGGAACCCTGGGTAGCTTGCTGCGGTGATAGGCTTCTACATGGGGGGCCAGGGGGCACCATGTGGCCTATACTGCAAGTCCAGGGAAAGAGGTGGACCCCTGGGTAGCTTGCTGGGGTCAGAGGCCCCTAGGTGGAGGGTAAGGGGGCACCCTGGGGCCTATAGTGCAAGTCCAGGAAGAGAGGTGGACCCCTGGGTAGCTTGCTGGAGTTAGAGACCCCTAGGTGCAGGGCCTGGGGGCACCCTGGGGCCTATACTGCAAGTCCAGGGAGAGAAGTCGACCCCTGGGTAGCTTGCTTGTGTCAGAGGCCCCTTGTTGGAAGGCCAGAAGTCACCCTGGGGCCTATATTGCAAGTCCAGGGAGAGAGGTGGTCCTTTGGGTAGCTTGCAGGGGTAAGAGGCCCCTAGGTTGAGGGCCAGGGGGCACCCTTGGGCCTATGCTGCAAGTCCAGGGAGAGAGGTGGACCCCTGGGTACTTTGCTGCGGTCAAAGGCCCCTAGGTGGAAGGCCAGGGGGCACCTTGGGGTCTTTACTGCAAGTCCAGGGAGAGAGGTGGACCCCTGGGTGGCTTGCTTGGGTCAGAGTCCGCTAAGTTTAGGGCCAGAGGGCACTCTGGCACATATACTGCAAGTCCAGGGAGAGAGGTGGACAACTTGGTAGCTTGCTGGGGTCAGAGGCCCCTTTTTGGAAGGCCAGAAGGCACCCTGGGGCCTTAACTGCAAGTCCAGGGAGAGAGGTGGACCCCTGGGTAGCTTGCTGGGGTCAGAGAACCCTTGTTGGAAGGCCAGAAGGCACCCTGGGGCCTATACTGCAAGTCCACAAAGAGAGGTGGACCCCTGGGTAGCTTGCTGGGGTCAGAGGCCCGATGGTGGAGAGCCAGGGGCCACTTTGGGGCCTATACTACAAGTCCAGGGAGAGAGGTGGAACCCTGGGTCGCTTTCTGGGATCAGAAGCCCCTAGGTGGAGGGAAAGGGGGCACCCTGGAACCTATAAAGCAAGTCCAGGGAGAGAGGTGGACCCCTGGGTAGCTTTCTGGGGTCAGAGGCCCTTAGGTGGAGGGCCAGGGGCACCCTGGGGAAAATACTGCTAGTCCAAGGAGAGAGGTGGACCCCTGGGTAGCTTGCTGGAGTCAGAGGCCCCTAGGTGCAGGGCCTGGGGCCACCCTGGGGCCTCTACTGCAAGTCCAGGGAGAGAGGTGGACACCAGGGTAGCTTGCTGCGGTCAAAGGCCCCTAGGTGGAAGGCCAGGGGGCACCTTGGGGTCTTTACTGCAAGTCCAGGGAGAGAGGTGGACCCCTGGGTGGCTTGCTTGGGTCAGAGTTCACTAGGTTTAGGGCCAGGGGGCACTCTGGCACATATACTGCAAGTCCAGGGAGAGAGGTGGACCACTTGGTAGCTTGCTGGGGTCAGAGGCCCCTTGTTGGAAGGCCAGAAGGCACCCTGGGGCCTTAACTGCAAGTCCAGGGAGAGAGGTGGACCCCTGGGTAGCTTGCTGGGGTCAGAGACCCCTTGTTGGAAGGCCAGAAGGCACCCTGGGGCCTATACTGCAAGTCCACAAAGAGAGGTGGACCCCTGGGTAGCTTGCTGGGGTCAGAGGCCCGTTGGTGGAGAGCCAGGGGCCACTTTGGGGCCTATACTACAAGTCCAGGGAGAGAGGTGGAACCCTGGGTCGCTTTCTGGGATCAGAAGCCCCTAGGTGGAGGGAAAGGGGGCACCCTGGAACCTATAAAGCAAGTCCAGGGAGAGAGGTGGACCCCTGGGTAGCTTTCTGGGGTCAGAGGCCCTTAGGTGGAGGGCCAGGGGCACCCTGGGGAAAATACTGCTAGTCCAAGGAGAGAGGTGGACCCCTGGGTAGCTTGCTGGAGTCAGAGGCCCCTAGGTGCAGGGCCTGGGGCCACCCTGGGGCCTCTATTGCAAGTCCAGGGAGAGAGGTGGACACCAGGGTAGCTTGCTGGAGTCAGAGACCCCTTGTTGGAGGGCAAGGGGCAAACCTTGGGCTTATACTGCAAGTCCAGGGAGAGGGGTGGACCCCTGGGTCGCTTGCTGGGGTCAGAGGCCCCTAGGTGGAGGGCCAGGGGGCACCCTGGGGCCTATACTGCAAGTCCAGGGAAAGAGGTGGACCCCTGGGTAGCTTGCTGGGGTCAGAGGCAGCTTGGTGGAGGGCCAGGGGGCACCCTGGGGCCTATAGTGGAAGTCCAGGGAGAGAGGTGGACCCCTGGGTAGCTTGCTTGTGTCAGAGGCCCCTAGTTGGAGAAGCAGGGGGCACCCTGGGGCCTATACTAAAAATCCAGGGAGAGAGGTGGACCCCTGGGTAGCTTGCTCGGGTCAGAGGTCCCTATGTGCGGGGAAAGGGGGAAACCTTTGGGCCTATACTGCAAGTCCAGGGAGAGAGGTGGACCCCTGGGTGGCTTGCTGTTGTCGGAGGCCCCTAGGTGGAGGGCCAGGGGGCATCCTGGGGCCTATAGTTCAAGTCCAGGGAGAGAGGTGGACCCCTGGGTAGCTTGCTGGTGTCAGAGGCCCCTAGGTGGAGGGCCAGGATTCACCCTGGGGCCTATATTGCAAGTCCAGGGAGAGAGGTGGACCCCTGGGTAGCTTGCTGGGATGATAGGCTTCTACATGGGTGGCCAGGGGGCACTATGTGGCCTACACTGCAATTCCAGGGAGAGAGGTGGACCCCTGGGTAGCTTGCTGGGGTCAGAGGCCCCTTGGTGGAGGGTAAGGGGGCACCCTGGGGCCTATAGTGCATGTCCAGGGAGAGAAGTGGACCCCTGGGTAGCTTGCTGGGGTCAGATGCCCCTAGGTGGAGGGCCAGGGGGAACCCTGGGGCCTATAGTGCAAGTCCAGGAAGAGAGGTGGACCCCTGGGTAGCTTGCTGGAGTCAGAGGCCCCTAGGTGCAGGGCCAGGGGGCACCCAGGGGCCTATACTGCAAGTCCAGGGAGAGAGGTGGACCCCTGGGTAACTTGCTGGGGTCAGAGGCCTCTTGTTGAAAGGCCAGAAGTCACCCTGGGGCCTATACTGCAAGTCCAGGGAGAGAGGTGGTCCCCTGGGTAGCTTGCAGGGGTAAGAGGCCCCAAGGTTGAGGGCCAGGGGGCACCCTGGGGCCTATACTGCAAGTCCACGGAGAGACGTGGACCCCTGGGTAGCTTGCTGAGGTCAGAGGCCCTTAGGTGGAGGCAAGGGGGCACTCTGGGGCCTACACTGCAAGTCCAGGGAGAGAGGTGGACCCCTGGGTCGCTTGCTGGGGTCAGAGGCCCCTAGGTGGAGGGAAAGGGGGCACCCTGCGGCCTATACTGCAAGTGCAGGGAGAGAGGTGGACCCCTGGGTAGCTTGCTGGGGTCAGAGGCCCCGTAGGTGGAGGGCCAGGGGGCACCTTGGGGTCTATACTGCAAGTCCAGGGAGAGAGTTGGACCCCTGAGTAGCTTGCTGGGGTCAGAGACCCCTAGGTGGAGGAAAAGGGGGTACCCTGGGGCCTTTACTGCAAGTCCAGGGAGAGAGGTGGACCCCTGGGTAGCTTGCAGGCGTCAGAGGCCCCTAGGTGGAGGGTTAGGGGGCACCTTGGGGTCTATACTGCAAGTCCAGGGAGAGAGGCGGACCCCTGGGTAGCTTGCTGGGGTCAGAGGCCCCTAGGTGGAGGGAAAGGGGGCACCCTGCGGCCTATACTGCAAGTGCAGGGAGAGAGGTCGAACCCTGGGTAGCTTGCTGGGGTCAGAGGCCCCGTAGGTGGAGGGCCAGGGGGCACCTTGGGGTCTATACTGCAAGTCCAGGGAGAGAGGTGGACCCCTAAGTAGCTTGCAGGCGTCAGAGGCCCCTAGGTGGAGGGTTAGGGGGCACCTTGGGGTCTATACTGCAAGTCCAGGGAGAGAGGCGGACCCCTGGAAAGCTTGCTGGTGTCAGAAACCCCTAGGTGGAGGGCAAGGGGGCAACCCTGAGGCCTTTACTGCAAGTCCAGGTAGTGAAGTGGACCCCTGGATAGCTTGCTGCGGTGATAGGCTTCTACATGGGGGGCCAGGGGGCACCATGTGGCCTATACTGCAAGTCCAGGGATAGAGGTGGACCCCTGAGTAGCTTGCTGGGGTCAGAGGCCCCTAGGTGGAGGGTAAGGGGGCACCCTGGGGCCTATAGTGTAAGTCCAGGAAGAGAGGTGGACCCCTGGGTAGCTTGCTGGAGTTAGAGACCCCTAGGTGCAGGGCCTGGGGGCACCCTGGGGCCTATACTGCAAGTCCAGGGAGAGAGGTCGACCCCTGCGTAGCTTGCTGGGGTCAGAGGCCCCTTGTTGGAAGGCCAGAAGTCACCCTGGGGCCTATATTGCAAGTCCAGGGAGAGAGGTGGTCCTTTGGGTAGCTTGCAGGGGTAAGAGGCCCCAAAGTTGAGGGCCAGGGGGCACCCTGGGTCCTATACTGCAAGTCCACGGAGAGACGTGGACCCCTGGGTAGCTTGCTGAGGTCAGAGGCCCTTAGGTGGAGGCAAGGGGGCACTCTGGGGCCTACACTGCAAGTCCAGGGAGAGAGGTGGACCCCTGGGTCGCTTGCTGGGGTCAGAGGAACCTAGGTGGAGGGAAAGGGGGCACCCTGCGGCCTATACTGCAAGTGCAGGGAGAGAGCTGGAACCCTGGGTAGCTTGCTGGGGTCAGAGGCCCCGTAGGTGGAGGGCCAGGGGGCACCTTGGGGTCTATACTGCAAGTCCAGGGAGAGAGGTGGACCCCTGAGTAGCTTGCTGGGGTCAGAGACCCCTAGGTGGAGGAAAAGGGGGTACCCTGGGACCTTTACTGCAAGTCCAGAGAGAGAGGTGGACCCCTGGGTAGCATGCAGGCGTCAGAGGCCCCTAGGTGGAGGGTTAGGGGGCACCTTGGGGTCTATACTGCAAGTCCAGGGAGAGAAGCGGACCCCTGGATAGCTTGCTGGGGTCAGAGGCCCCTTGTTGGAAGGCCAGAAGTCACCCTGGGGCCTATATTGCAAGTCCAGGGAGAGAGGTGGTCCTTTGGGTAGCTTGCAGGGGTAAGAGGCCCCAAAGTTGAGGGCCAGGGGGCACCCTGGGGCCTATACTGCAAGTCCACGGAGAGACGTGGACCCCTGGGTAGCTTGCTGAGGTCAGAGGCCCTTAGGTGGAGGCAAGGGGGCACTCTGGGGCCTACACTGCAAGTCCAGGGAGAGAGGTTGACCCTGGGTCGCTTGCTGGGGTCAGAGGCCCCTAGGTGGAGGGAAAGGGGGCACCCTGCGGCCTATACTGCAAGTGCAGGGAGAGAGCTGGAACCCTGGATAGCTTGCTGGGGTCAGAGGCCCCGTAGGTGGAGGGCCAGGGGGCACCTTGGGGTCTATACTGCAAGTCCAGGGAGAGAGGTGGACCCCTGAGTAGCTTGCTGGGGTCAGAGACCCCTAGGTGGAGGAAAAGGGGGTACCCTGGGGCCTTTACTGCAAGTCCAGAGAGAGAGGTGGACCCCTGGGTAGCTTGCAGGCGTCAGAGGCCCCTAGGTGGAGGGTTAGGGGGCACCTTGGGGTCTATACTGCAAGTCCAGGGAGAGAAGCGGACCCCTGGATAGCTTGCTGGGGTCAGAAACCCCTAGGTGGAGGGCAAGGGGGCAACCCTGAGGTCTTTACTGCAAGTCCAGGTAGTGAAGTGGGCCCCTGGGTAGCTTGCTGCTGTGATAGGCTTCTACATGGGGGGCCAGGGGGCACCATGTGGCCTATACTGCAAGTCCAGGGATAGAGGTGGACCCCTGGGTAGCTTGCTGGGGTCAGAGGCACCTAGGTGGAGGGTAAGGGGGCACCCTGGGGCCTATAGTGCAAGTCCAGGAAGAGAGGTGGACCCCTGGGTAGCTTGCTGGAGTTAGAGACCCCTAGGTGCAGGGCCTGGGGGCACCCTGGGGCCTATACTGCAAGTCCAGGGAGAGAGGTCGACCCCTGGGTAGCTTGCTGGGGTCAGAGGCCCCTTGTTGGAAGGCCAGAAATCACCCTGGGGCCTATATTGCAAGTCCAAGTAGAGAGGTGGACCCCTGGATAGCTTGCTGGAGTCAGAGGCCCCTAGGTGCAGGGACTGGGGCCACCCTGGGGCCTATATTGCAAGTCCAGGGAGAGAGGTGGACACCTGGGTAGCTTGCTGGAGTCAGAGACCCCTTGTTGGAGGGAAAGGGGCAACCCTTGGGCCTATACTGCAAGTCCAGGGAGAGAGTTGGACCCCTGGGTAACTTGCTGGGGTCAGCGGCCCCTAGGTGGACGGCCAGGGGCACCCTGGGGCCTATACTGCAAGTCCAGGGAGAGAGGTGGACCCCTGGGTATCTTGCTGCGGTCAAAGGCCCCTAGGTGGAAGGCCAGGGGGCACCTTGGGTTCTATACTGCAAGTCCAGGGAGAGAGGTGGACCCCTGGGTAGCTTGCTGGGGTCAAACACCACTAGGTGAAGGCCATGAGGGGCAACCATATGGCCTTTACTGTAAGTCCAGGAAGAGAGGTGGAACTCTGAGTAGCTTGCCGGGGTCAGAGGCCCCTTGTTGGAAGGCCAGAAGGCACCCTGGGGCCTATACTGCAAGTTCAGGGAGAGAGGTGGTCCACTGGGTAGCTTGCTGGGGTAAGAGGCCCCTAGGTTGAGGGCCAGTGGGCACCCTGGGGCCTTTACTGCAAGTCCACTGAGAGAAGTGGACCCTTGGGTAGCTTGCTGGGGTCAGAGACCCCTAGGTGGAGGGCAAGGGGGCAACCCTGGGGCCTTTACTGCAAGTCCAGGGAGAGAGGTGGACCCCTGGGTAGTTTGCTGGGGTCAGAAGCCCCTAGGTGGAGAGCCAGGGGGCACCCTGGAGCATATACTGCAAGTCCAGGGAGAGAGTTGGACCCGTGGGTAGCTTGCTGGGGTCAGAGGCCCCTAGGTGGAGGGCCAGGATGCACCATATAACCTATAGTGCAAGTCCAGGGAGAGAGGTGGACCCCTGGGTAAATTTCTGGGGTCAGTGGCCCTTAGGTGGAGTGCTAGGGGCACAATGGGGCCTATACTGCTTGTCCAAGTAGAGAAGTGGACCCCTGGGTACTTTGCTGCGGTCAAAGGCCCCTAGGTGGAAGGCCAGGGGGCACCTTGGGGTCTTTACTGCAAGTCCAGGGAGAGAGGTGGACCCCTGGGTAGCTTGCTGGGGTCAGAGGCCCCTGGGTGGAGGGCCATGGGGCATCCTGGGGCCTATATTGCAAGTCCAGGGAGAGAGGTGGACCCCTGGGTAGCTTGCTGGGGTCAGAGGCCCCTAGGTGGAGGGCCAGGGGGCACTCTGGGGCCTATACTGCAAGTCCAGGGAGAGAGGTGGAACCCTGGGTCGCTTGCTGAGGTCAGAAGCCCCTAGGTGGAGGGAAAGGAGGCACACTGGGGCCTATACTGCAACTCCTGGGAGAGAGGTGGACCCCTGGGTAGCTTTTTTGGGGTCATTGGCCCCTAGGTGGAGGGCCAGGGGGCACTCTGGGGCCTATACTGCAAGTCCAGGGAGAGAGGTGGAACCCTCGGTCGCTTGCTGGGGTCAGAAGCCCCTAGGTGGAGGGAAAGGGGGCACCCTGGGGCCTATACTGCAAGTCCAGGGAGAGAGGTGGACCCCTGGGTAGCTTGCTGGGGTCAGAGACCCCTAGGTGGAGGGCCATGGGGCACCCTGGGGCCTATATTGCAAGTCCAGGGAGAGAGGTGGACCCCTGGGTAGCTTGCTGGGGTGATAGGCTTCTACATGGGGGGCCAGGGGGCACCCTGTGGCCTATACTGCAAGTCCAGGGAGAGAGGTGGACCCCTGGGTAGCTTGCAGGGGTCAGAGGCCCCTAGGTGGAGGGCAAGGGGGCACCCTGGGGCCTATAGTGCAAGTCCAGGGAGAGGGGTGGACCACTGGGTAGCTTGCTGGGGTCAGAGGCCCTTAGGTGGAGGGCTAGGGGCACTCTGGGGCCTATACTGCAAGTCCAAGGAGAGAGGTGGAACCCTGGGTAGCTTGCTGGTGTCAAAGGCCCCTAGGTGCAGGGCCTGAGGGCACCCTGGGGCCTTAACTGCAAGTCCAGGGAGAGAGGTGGACCCCTGGGTAGCTTGCTGGGGTCAGAGACCCCTTGTTGGAAGGCCAGAAGGCACCCTGGGGCCTATACTGCAAGTCCACAAAGAGAGGTGGACCCCTGGGTAGCTTGCTGGGGTCAGAGGCCCGTTGGTGGAGAGCCAGGGGCCACTTTGGGGCCTATACTGCAAGTCCAGGGAGAGAGGTGGAACCCTGGGTCGCTTGCTGGGGTCAGAAGCCCCTAGGTGGAGGGAACTGGGGGAACCCTGGGGCCTATACTGCAAATCCAGGGAGAGAGGTGGACCCCTGCGTGGCTTTCTTGGGTCAGAGGCCCCTAGGTTGAGGGCCAGGGGGCACACTGGGGCCTATACTGCAAGTCCAGGGAGAGAGGTGGACCCCTGGGTAGCTTGCTGGAGTCAGAGGACCCTAGTTGGAGGGCCAGGGGGCACCTTGGGGCCTATTCTGCAAGTCCAGGGAGAGAGGTGGACCCCTGGGTAGCTTGTTGGTGTCAGAGGCCCCTAGGTGGAGGCAAGGGGGCAACCCTCGGGCCTTTACTGCAAGTCCAGGGAGAGAGGTGGACCCCTGGGTAGCTTGCTGGGGTCAGAGGCCCCTAGGTTGAGGAAAATAGGTCACCCTGGGGCCTATACTGCAAGTCCACGGAGAGAGGTGGACCCCTGGGTAGCTTGCTGGGGTCAGAGGCCCTTAGGTGGAGGCAAGGGGGCACCCTTTGGCCTATACTGCAAGTCCAGGGAGAGAGGTGGACCTCTGGGTAGCTTGCTGGGGTCAGTGGCCCCTAGGTGGAGGGCCAGGGGGCCCCCAAGAGTCTATACTGCAAGTCCAGGGAGAGAGGTGGACCCCTGGGTAGCTTGCTGGGGTCAGAGGCCCCTAGGATGAGGGCCAGGGGGCACCTTGGGGTTTATACTGCAAGTCCAGGGAGAGATGGACCCCTGAGTAGCTTGCTGGGGTCAGAGACCCCTAGGTGGAGGGAAAGGGGGCACACAGGGGCCTATACTGCAAGTCCACAAAGAGAGGTAGCCCCCTGGGTAGTTTGCTGGGGTCAGAGGCCCCTAGGTGGAGGGCCATTGGGCACCCTGGGGCCTATATTGCAAGTCCAGGGAGAGAGGTAGACCCCTGGGAAGCTTGCTGGGGTACGAGGCCTCCAGGTGGAGGGCCAGGGGGCACCCTGGGGCCTATACTGCAAATCCTGTGAGAGAGGTGGACCCCTGGGTAGCTTGCTGGGGTCAGAGGCCCCTAGGTGGAGGGCCAGGGGGCACCCTGGGGCCTATACTGCAAGTCCAGGGACAGACGTGGTCCCCTGGGTAGCTTGCTGGGGTCAGAGGCCCCTAGGTGCAGGGCCAGGGGGCATCCTGGGGCCTATACTAAAAGTCCATGGAGAGAGGTGGACCCCTGGGTAAATTGCTGGGGTCAGAGGCCCCTTGGATGAGGGCCAGGTGGCACTCTGGGGTCTATACTGCAAGTCCAGGGAGAGAGGTGGAACCCTGGGTCACTTGCTGGGGTCAAAAGCCCCTAGGTGGAGGGAAAGGGGGCACCCTGGGGCCTATATTGCAAGTCCATGGAGAGAGGTGGACCCCTGGATAGCTTGCTGGGGTCAGAGGTCACTAGGTGGAGGGCCAGGGGGCACCCTGGGGGCTACACTGCAAGTCCAGGGAGAGAGGTGGACCCCTGGGTGGCTTGCTTGGGTCAGAGGCCCCTAGGTGGAGGTCCATGGGGCACCCTGCGGCCTAAAATGCAAGTCCAGGGAGAGAGGTGGACCCCTGGGTAGCTTGCTGGGGTATGAGGCCTCTAGGTGGAGGGCCAGGGGGCACCCTGAGGCCTATACTGCAAGTCCAGGGAGAGAGGTGGACCCGTGGGTAGCTTGCTGGGGTCAGAGACCCCTAGGAGGAGGGCCAGGGGGCACTCTGGGGCCTATACTGCAAGTCCATTGAGAGAGGTGGACCCCTAGGTAGCTTGCTGGGGTCAGAGGCCACTAGGTGGAGGGCCATGAGGCACCCTGGGTCCTATACTGCAAGTCCAGGGAGAGATGTGGACCCCTGGGTGGCTTGCTTGGGTCAGATGCCCCTAGCTTGAGGGCCAGGGGGTGCCCTGGAGCCTATACTGCAAGTCCAGGGAGAGAGGTGGACCCCTGGGTAGCTTGCTGGGGTCAGAGTTACCTGGGTAGAGGGCCAGGGGGCAACCCTGGGGGCTTTACTGCAAACCTAGGGAGCGAGGTGGACCCCTGGGTAGCTTGCTGGGGTCAGTGGCCCCTAGGTGGAGGGCCAGGGGGCCCCCAAGAGTCTATACTGCAAGTCCAGGGAGAGAGGTGGACCCCTGGGTAGCTTGCTGGGGTCAGAGGCCCCTAGGATAAGGGCCAGGGGGCACCTTGGGGTTTATACTGCAAGTCCAGGGAGAGATGGACCCCTGAGTAGCTTGCTGGGGTCAGAGACCCCTAGGTGGAGGGAAAGGGGGCACACAGGGGCCTATACTGCAAGTCCACAAAGAGAGGTAGCCCCCTGGGTAGCTTGCTGGGGTCAGAGGCCCCTAGGTGGAGGGCCATTGGGCACCCTGGGGCCTATATTGCAAGTCCAGGGAGAGAGGTAGACCCCTGGGAAGCTTGCTGGGGTACGAGGCCTCCAGGTGGAGGGCCAGGGGGCACCCTGGGGCCTATACTGCAAATCCTGTGAGAGAGGTGGACCCCTGGGTAGCTTGCTGGGGTCAGAGGCCCCTAGGTGGAGGGCCAGGGGGCACCCTGGGGCCTATACTGCAAGTCCAGGGACAGATGTGGTCCCCTGGGTAGCTTGTGGGGTCAGAGGCCCCTAGGTTGAGGGCCAGGGGGCATCCTGGGGCCTATACTAAAAGTCCATGGAGAGAGGTGGACCCCTGGGTAAATTGCTGGGGTCAGAGGCCCCTTGGATGAGGGCCAGGTGGCACTCTGGGGTCTATACTGCAAGTCCAGGGAGAGAGGTGGAACCCTGGGTCACTTGCTGGGGTCAAAAGCCCCTAGGTGGAGGGAAAGGGGGCACCCTGGGGCCTATATTGCAAGTCCATGGAGAGAGGTGGACCCCTGGGTAGCTTGCTGGGGTCAGAGGTCACTAGGTGGAGGGCCAGGGGGCACCCTGGGGGCTACACTGCAAGTCCAGGGAGAGAGGTGGACCCCTGGGTGGCTTGCTTGGGTCAGAGGCCCCTAGGTGGAGGTCCATGGGGCACCCTGCGGCCTAAAATGCAAGTCCAGGGAGAGAGGTGGACCCCTGGGTAGCTTGCTGGGGTATGAGGCCTCTAGGTGGAGGGCCAGGGGGCACCCTGAGGCCTATACTGCAAGTCCGGGGATAGAGGTGGACCCGTGGGTAGCTTGCTGGGGTCAGAGACCCCTAGGAGGAGGGCCAGGGGGCACTCTGGGGCCTATACTGCAAGTCCATTGAGAGAGGTGGACCCCTAGGTAGCTAGCTGGGGTCAGAGGCCACTAGGTGGAGGGCCATGAGGCACCCTGGGTCCTATACTGCAAGTCCAGGGAGAGATGTGGACCCCTGGGTGGCTTGCTTGGGTCAGATGCCCCTAGCTTGAGGGCCAGGGGGTGCCCTGGAGCCTATACTGCAAGTCCAGGGAGAGAGGTGGACCCCTGGGTAGCTTGCTGGGGTCAGAGTTACCTGGGTAGAGGGCCAGGGGGCAACCCTGGGGGCTTTACTGCAAACCTAGGGAGCGAGGTGGACCCCTGGGTAGCTTTCTGGGGTCAGTGGCCCTTAGGTGGAGGGCTAGGGGCACCCTGGGGCCTATACTGCAAGTCCAGGGAGACAGGTGGACCCCTGGGTAGCTTGCTGGAGTCAGAGACCCCTAGGTGCAGGGCCTGGGGGCACCCTGGGGCCTATACTGCAAGTCCAGGGAGAGAGGTCTACCCCTGGGTAACTTGCTGGGGTCAGCGCCCCCTAGGTGGAAGGCCAGGGGGCACCCTGGGGCCTATAGTGCAAGTCCAGGGAGAGAGGTGGACCCCTGGGTAGCTTGCTGCGGTCAATGGCCCCTAGGTGGAAGGCCAGGGGGCACCTTGGGGTCTATACTGCAAGTCCAGGGAGAGAGGTGGACCCCTGGGTATCTTGCTGGGGTCAGAGGCCCCTAGGTGGAGGGCCATGGGGCACCCTGGGGCCTATATTGCAAGTCCAGGGAGAGAGGTCTACCCCTGGGTAGCTTGCTGCGGTCAATGGCCCCTAGGTGGAAGGCCAGGGGGCACCTTGGGGTCTATACTGCAAGTCCAGGGAGAGAGGTGGACCCCTGGGTAGCTTGCTGGGGTCAGAGGCCCCTAGGTGGAGGGCCATGGGGCACCCTGGGGCCTATACTGCAAGTCCAGGGAGAGAGGTCTACCCCTGGGTAACTTGCTGGGGTCAGCGCCCCCTAGGTGGAAGGCCAGGGGGCACCCTGGGGCCTATAGTGCAAGTCCAGGGAGAGAGGTGGACCCCTGGGTAGCTTGCTGGGGTTATAGGCTTCTACATGGGGGGCCAGGGGGCACCCTGTGGCCTATACTGCAAGTCCAGGGAGAGAGGTGGACCCCTGGGTAGCTTGCTGGGGTCAGAGGCACCTCGGTGAAGGACCAGGATTCACCCTGGGGCCTATAGTGCAAGTCCAGGAAGAGAGGTGGACACCTGGGTAGCTTGCTAGAGTCAGAGGCCCCTAGATGCAGGGCCAGTGGGCACCCTGGGGCCTATACTGCAAGTCCAGGTAGAGAGGTTGACCCCTGGGTAGCTTGCTGGGGTCATATGCCCCTTGTTGGAAGGCCAGAGGGAACCCTGGGGCCTATACTGCAAGTCCAGGGAGAGAAGTGGTCCCCTGGGTAGCTTGCAGGGGTCATATGCCCCTAGGTGGAGGGCCAGGAGGCACCCTGGGTCCTATACTGCAAGTCCAGGGAGAGAGGTTGAGGGACAGGGGGCACCCTGCGGCCTATACTGCAAGTCCAGGGAGAGAGGTGGACCCGTGGGTAGCTTGCTGGGGTCAGAGACCCCTAGGTGGAGGGCCAGGAGGCACCCTGGGTCCTATACTGCAAGTCCAGGGAGAGAGGTGGACCCCTGGGTGGCTTGCTTGTGTCAGAGTCCACTAGGTTTAGGGCCAGGGGGCACCCAGGGGCCTATACTGCAAGTCCAGGGAGAGAGGTGGAACCCTGGTTCGCTTGCTTGGGTCAGAAGCCCCTAGGTGAAGGGAAAGGGGGCACCCTGGGGCCTATACAGCAAGTCCAGGGAGAGAGGTGGACCCCTAGGTAGCTTTCTGGGGTCAGAGGCCCCTAGGTGGAGGGCCATGGGGCACCCTGGGGCCTATATTGCAAGTCCAGGGAGAGAGTTTAACCCCTGGGTAGCTTGCTGGGGTACGAGGCCTCTAGGTGGAGGGCCAGGGGGCACTCTGGGGCCTATACTGCAAGTCCATTGAGAGAGGTGGACCATTAGGTAGCTTGCTGGGGTCAGAGGCCACTAGGTGGAGGGCCAGGGGGCACCCTGGGGCCTATACTGCAAGTCCAGGGAGAGAGGTGGACCCCAGGGTGGCTTGCTTGGGTCAGAGTCAACTAGGTTGAGGGCCTGGGGGCACCCTGGGGCCTATACTGCAAGTCCAGGGAGAGAGATGGACCCCTGGGTAGCTTGATGCGGTCAAAGAACCCTTGTTTGAGGGCAAGGGGGCACCCTTGGGCCTATGCTGCAAGTCTAGGGAGAGAGGTGGACCCCTGGGTAGCTTGCCGGGGTCAGAGGCCCCTAGGTGGAGGGAAAGGGGGCACCCTTGAGCCTATACTGCAAGTCCTGGGAGAGAGGTGGAACCCTGGGTGGCTTGCTGTTGTCAGAGGCCCCTAGGTGGAGGGCCAGGGGGCACCCTGGGGCCTATAGTTCAAGTCCAGGGAGAGAGGTGGACCCCTGGGTAGCTTGCTGGGGTCAGAGGCACCTAGGTGGAGGGCCAGTGGGCACTCTGGGGCCTATACTGCAAGTCCAGGTAGAGAGGTTGACCCCTGGGTTGCTTGCTGGGGTCAGAAGCCCATAGGTGGAGGGCCAGGGGGCACCCTGGGGCCTATAGTGCAAGTCAAGGGAGAGAGGTGGATCCCTGGGTAGCTTGCTGGGGTCAAAGGCCGCTAGATGGAGGGCCAGGGGGCACCCTGGGGCCTATAGTGCAAGTCCAGGAAGAGAGGTGGACCCTTGGGTAGCTTGCTGGAGTCAGAGGCCCATAGGTGGAGGGCCAGGGGGCACCCTGGGGCCTATACTGCGAGTCCAGGGAGAGAAGTGCACCCCTGGGTAGCTTGCTGGGGTCAGAGGCCCCTAGGTGGAGGGCCAGGGGGCACCCTGGGGCCTATACTGCAAGTCAAGGGAGAGAGGTCTACCCCTGGGTAACTTGCTGGGGTCAGCGCCCCCTAGGTGGAAGGCCAGGGGGCACCCTGGGGCCTATAGTGCAAGTCCAGGGAGAGAGGTGGACCCCTGGGTAGCTTGCTGGGGTGATAGGCTTCTACATGGGGGGCCAGGGGGCACCCTGTATACTGCAAGTCCAGGGAGAGAGGTGGACCCCTGGGTAGCTTGCTGGGGTCAGAGGCACCTAGGTGAAGGACCAGGATTCACCCTGGGGCCTATAGTGCAAGTCCAGGAAGAGAGGTGGACACCTGGGTAGCTTGCTAGAGTCAGAGGCCCCTAGGTGCAGGGCCAGTGGGCACCCTGGGGCCTATACTGCAAGTCCAGGTAGAGAGGTTGACCCCTGGGTAGCTTGCTGGGGTCATATGCCCCTTGTTGGAAGGCCAGAGGGAACCCTGGGGCCTATACTGCAAGTCCAGGGAGAGAAGTGGACCCCTGGGTAGCTTGCTGGGGTCAGAGATCCCTAGGTGGAGGGCCAGGAGGCACCCTGGGTCCTATACTGCAAGTCCAGGGAGAGAGGTTGAGGGACAGGGGGCACCCTGCGGCCTATACTGCAAGTCCAGGGAGAGAGGTGGACCCGTGGGTAGCTTGCTGGGGTCAGAGACCCCTAGGTGGAGGGCCAGGAGGCACCCTGGGTCCTATACTGCAAGTCCAGGGAGAGAGGTGGACCCCTGGGTGGCTTGCTTGTGTCAGAGTCCACTAGGTTTAGGGCCAGGGGGCACCCAGGGGCCTATACTGCAAGTCCAGGGAGAGAGGTGGAACCCTGGTTCGCTTGCTTGGGTCAGAAGCCCCTAGGTGAAGGGAAAGGGGGCACCCTGGGGCCTATACAGCAAGTCCAGGGAGAGAGGTGGACCCCTGGGTAGCTTTCTGGGGTCAGAGGCCCCTAGGTGGAGGGCCATGGGGCACCCTGGGGCCTATATTGCAAGTCCAGGGAGAGAGTTTAACCCCTGGGTAGCTTGCTGGGGTACGAGGCCTCTAGGTGGAGGGCCAGGGGGCACTCTGGGGCCTATACTGCAAGTCCATTGAGAGAGGTGGACCATTAGGTAGCTTGCTGGGGTCAGAGGCCACTAGGTGGAGGGCCAGGGGGCACCCTGGGGTCTATACTGCAAGTCCAGGGAGAGAGGTGGACCCCAGGGTGGCTTGCTTGGGACAGAGTCCACTAGGTTGAGGGCCTTGGGGCACCCAGGGGCCTATACTGCAAGTCCAGGGAGAGAGATGGACCCCTGGGTAGCTTGATGCGGTGAAAGACCCCTTTTTTGAGGGCAAGGGGGCACCCTTGGGCCTATGCTGCAAGTCTAGGGAGAGAGGTGGACCCCTGGGTAGCTTGCCGGGGTCAGAGGCCCCTAGGTGGAGGGAAAGGGGGCACCCTTGAGCCTATACTGCAAGTCCTGGGAGAGAGGTCGACCCCTGGGTGGCTTGCTGTTGTCAGAGGCCCCTAGGTGGAGGGCCAGGGGGCACCCTGGGGCCTAAAGTTCAAGTCCAGGGAGAGAGGTGGACCCCTGGGTAGCTTGCTGGGGTCAGAGGCACCTAGGTGGAGGGCCAGTGGGCACTCTGGGGCCTATACTGCAAGTCCAGGTAGAGAGGTTGACCCCTGGGTTGCTTGCTGGGTCAGAGTTCCCAAGGTTGAGGGCCAGGGGGCACCCTGTGGCCTATACTGCAAGTCCAGGGAGAGAGGTGGACCCCTGGGTAGCTTGCTGGGGTCAGACGCCCCTAGATGGAGGGCCAGGGGGCACCCTGTGGCCTATACTTCAAGTCCAGGGAGAGAGGTGGACCCCTGGGTAGCTTGCTGCGGTCAGAGGCCGCTAGATGGAGGGACAGGGGGCACCCTGGGGCCTATAGTGCAAGTCCAGGAAAAGAGGTGGACCCCTGGGTAGCTTGCTGGAGTCAGAGGTCTATAGGTTCAGGGCCAGGGGGCACCCAGGGGCCTATACTGCAAGTCCAGGGAGAGAGGTGGACCCCTGGGTAGCTTGCTGGGGTCAGAGACCCCTAGATGGAGGGCAAGGTGGCACCCTTGGGCCTATACTGCAAGTCCACAAAGAGAGGTGGACCCCTGGGTAGCTTGCTGGGGTCAGAGGCCCCTAGGTGGAGGGCCAGGGGGCACCCTGGGGCCTATATTGCAAGTCCAGGGAGACAGTTGGACCCCTGGGTAGCTTGCTGGGGTACGAGGCCTCTAGGTGGAGGGCCAGGGGGCACTCTGGGGCCTATACTGCAAGTCCATTGAGAGATGTGGACCATTAGGTAGCTTGCTGGGGTCAGAGGCCACTAGGTGGGGGGCCAGGGGGCACCCTGGGGCCTATACTGCAAGTCCAGGGAGAGAGATGGACCCCTGGGTAGCTTGCTGCGGTCAAAGACCCCTTGTTGGTGGGCAAGGGGGCACCCTTGGGCCTATGCTGCAAGTCCAGGGAGATAGGTGGACCCCTGGGTAGCTTGCCGGGGTCAGAGGCCCCTAGGTGGAGGGAAAGGGGGCACCCTTGGGCCTATAATGCAAGTCCAGGGAGAGAGGTGGACCCCTGGGTGGCTTGCTGTTGTCAGAGGCCCCTAGGTGGAGGGCCAGGGGGCACCCTGGGGCCTATAGTTCAAGTCCAGGGAGAGAGGTGGACCCCTGGTTCGCTTGCTGGGGTCAGAGTCACCTAGGTGGAGGGCCAGTGGGCACCCTGGGGCCGATAATGCAAGTCCAGGTAGAGAGGTTGACCCCTGGGTTGCTTGCTGGTGTCAGAAGCCCATAGGTGGAGGGCCAGGGGGCACCCTGGGGCCTATAGTGCAAGTCAAGGGAGAGAGGTGGATCCCTGGGTAGCTTGCTGGGGTCAGAGGCCGCTAGATGGAGGGCCAGGGGGCACCCTGGGGCCTAAAGTGCAAGTCCAGGAAGAGAGGTGGACCCCTGGGTAGCTTGCTGGAGTCAGAGGCCCATAGGTGGAGGACCAGGGGGCACCCTGGGGCCTATACTGCGAGTCCAGGGAGAGAAGTGCACCCCTGGGTAGCTTGCTGGGGTCAGACACCCCTTGTTGGAGGGCAAGGTGGCACCCTTGGGCCTATACTGCAAGTCCAGAGAGAGAGGTGGACCCCAGGGTAGCTTGCTGGTGTCAGAGGCCCCTAGATGGAGGGAAAGGGGGCACCCTTGGGCCTATACTGCAAGTCCAGGGAGAGAAGTGGACTCCTGGGTAGCTTGCTGGAGTCAGAGGCCCCTAGGTGTAGGGCCAGGGGGCACCCTGCGGCCTATACTGCAAGTCCAGGGAGAGAGGTGGACCCCTGGGTTGCTTGCTGGGGTCAGAGGCCCCTAGGTGGAGGGCCAGGGTTTACCCTGGGGCCTATAGTGCAAGTCCAGGAAGAGAGGTGGACACCTGGGTAGCTTGCTAGAGTCAGAGGCCCCTAGGTGCAGGGCCAGTGGGCACCCTGGGTCCTATACTGCAAGTCCAGGGAGAGAGGTGGACCCCTGGGTGGCTTGCTTGGGTCAGAGTCCACTAGGTTTAGGGCCAGGGGGCACTCTGGCACATATACTGCAAGTCCAGGGAGAGAGGTGGACCACTTGGTAGCTTGCTGGGGTCAGAAGCCCCTTGTTGGAAGGCCAGAAGGCACCCTGGGGCCTATACTGCAAGTCCAGGGAAAGAGGTGGTCCCCTAGGTACCTTGCTGGGGTCAGAGGCCCCTAGGTTGAAGGCCAGGGGGCACCCTGGGTCCTATACTGCAAGTCCAGGGAGAGAGGTTGAGGGACAGGGGGCACCCTGCGGCCTATACTGCAAGTCCAGGGAGAGAGGTGGACCCGTGGGTAGCTTGCTGGGGTCAGAGACCCCTAGGTGGAGGGCCAGGAGGCACCCTGGGTCCTATACTGCAAGTCCAGGGAGAGAGGTGGACCCCTGGGTGGCTTGCTTGTGTCAGAGTCCACTAGGTTTAGGGCCATGGGGCACCCAGGGGCCTATACTGCAAGTCCAGGGAGAGAGGTGCAACCCTGGTTCGCTTGCTTGGGTCAGAAGCCCCTAGGTGAAGGGAAAGGGGGCACCCTGGGGCCTATACAGCAAGTCCAGGGAGAGAGGTGGACCCCTGGGTAGCTTTCTGGGGTCAGAGGCCCCTAGGTGGAGGGCCATGGGGCACCCTGGGGCCTATATTGCAAGTCCAGGGAGAGAGTTTAACCCCTGGGTAGCTTGCTGGGGTACGAGGCCTCTAGGTGGAGGGCCAGGGGGCACTCTGGGGCCTATACTGCAAGTCCATTGAGAGAGGTGGACCATTAGGTAGCTTGCTGGGGTCAGAGGCCACTAGGTGGAGGGCCAGGGGGCACCCTGGGGCCTATACTGCAAGTCCAGGAAGAGAGGTGGACCCCTCGGTGGCTTGCTTGGGTCAGAGTCCACTAGGTTGAGGGCCTGGGGGCACCCTGGGGCCTATACTGCAAGTCCAGGGAGAGAGGTGGACCCCTGGGTAGCTTGATGCGGTCAAAGACCCCTTGTTGGACGGCAAGGGGGCACCCTTGGGCCTATGCTGCAAGTCTAGGGAGAGAAGTGGACCCCTGGGTAGCTTGCCGGGGTCAGAGGCCCCTAGGTGGAGGGAAAGGGAGCACCCTTGAGCCTATACTGCAAGTCCTGGGAGAGAGGTCGACCCCTGGGTGGCTTGCTGTTGTCAGAGGCCCCTAGGTGGAGGGCCAGGGGGCACCCTGGGGCCTATAGTGCAAGTCCAGGAAGAGAGGTGGACCCCTGGGTAGCTTGCTGGAGTCAGAGGCCAATAGGTGGAGGGCCAGGGGGCACCCTGGGGCCTATACTGCGAGTCCAGGGAGAGAAGTGGACCCCTGGGTAGCTTGCTGGGGTCAGAGACCCCTTGTTGGAGGGCAAGGTGGCACCCTTGGGCCTATACTGCAAGTCCAGGGAGAGAAGTGGACTCCTGGGTAGCTTGCTGGAGTCAGAGGCCCCTAGGTGGAGGGCCAGGGGGCACCCTGGGGCCTATACTGCAAGTCCAGGGAGAGAGGTGGACCCCTGGGTTGCTTGCTGGGGTCAGAGGCCCCAAGGTGGAGGGCCAGGGTTCACCCTGCGGCCTATACTGCAAATCCAGGGAAAGAAGTTGACCCCTGGGTAGCTTGCTGGAGTCAGAGGCCCCTAGGTGTAGGGCCAGGGGGCACCCTGCGGCCTATACTGCAAGTCCAGGGAGAGAGGTGGACCCCTGGATTGCTTGCTGGGGTCAGAGGCCCCTAGGTGGAGGGCCAGGGTTTACCCTGGGGCCTATAGTGCAAGTCCAGGAAGAGAGGTGGACACCTGGGTAGCTTGCTAGAGTCAGAGGCCCCTAGGTGCAGGGCCAGTGGGCACCCTGGGTCCTATACTGCAAGTCCAGGGAGAGAGGTGGACCCCTGGGTGGCTTGCTTGGGTCAGAGTCCACTAGGTTTAGGGCCAGGGGGCACTCTGGCACATATACTGCAAGTCCAGGGAGAGAGGTGGACCACTTGGTAGCTTGCTGGGGTCAGAGGCCCCTTGTTGGAAGGCCAGAAGGCACCCTGGGGCCTATACTGCAAGTCCAGGGAAAGAGGTGGTCCCCTAGGTACCTTGCTGGGGTCAGAGGCCCCTAGGTTGGAGGCCAGGGGGCACCCTGGGGCCTATACTGCAAGTCCACGGAGAGAGGTGGACCCCTGGGTAGCTTGCTGGGTCAGAGGCCCCTACGTGGAGGTCCAGTGGGCACTCTGGGGCCTATACTGCAAGTCCAGGGAGAGAGGTGGAACTCTGGGTCGTTTGCTGGTGTCAGAGGCTCCTAGGTTGAGGGCCAGGGGGCACCCTGGCGCATATACAGCAAGTCCAGGGAGAGAGGTGGAACCCTGGGTAGCTTGCTGGGGTCAGAGGCCCCTAGGTTGAGGGCCAGGGGGCACCCTGGAGCCTTTACTGCAAGTCCAGGGAGAGAGGTGGACCCCTGGGTAGCTTGCTGGGGTCAGAGGTCCCTTGGTGGAGGAACAGGGGGCACCCTGGGGCCTATACTGCAAGTCCAGGGAGAGAGGTGGACCCCTGGATAGCTTGCTGGGGTCAGAGGCCCCTAGGTGGAGGGCCAGGGGGCACCCAGGGGACTATACTGCAAGTCCATTGAGAGAGGTGGACCCCTAGGTAGCTTGCTGGGGTCAGAGGCCACTAGGTGGAGGGCCAGGGGGCACCCTGGGGCCTATATTGCAAGTCCAGGGAGAGAGGTGGACCCCTGGGTGGCTTGCTTGGGTCAGAGGCCCCTAGGTTGAGGGCCAGGGGGCACCCTGGAGCCTTTACTGCAAGTCCAGGTAGAGAGGTGGAGCCCTGGGTAGCTTGCTGGGGTCAGAGTTCCCTTGGTGGAGGGCCAGGGGGCAACCTTTTGGCCTATACTGTAAGTCCTGGGAGAGAGGTGGACCCCTGGGTAACTTGCTGGGGTCTGCGGCCCCTAGATGGAGGGCCAGGGGGCATTCTGAGGCCTATACTGCAAGTCCATTGAGAGAGGATGACCTCTAGGTAGCTTGCTGGGGTCAAAGGCCACTAGGTGGAGGGCCAGGGGGCACCCTGGGGCCTATACTGCAAGTCCAGGGAGAGAGGGGCACCCCTGGATAGCTTGCTGGGGTCAGAGACCCCTAGGTGGAGGGCCAGGGGGCACCCAGGGGCCTATACTGCAAGTCCAGGGAGAGAGGTGGACCCCTGGGTAGCTTACTGGGGTCAGAGACCACTAGGTGGAGGGCCAGTGGGCACCCAGGGGCCTATACTGAAAGTCCAGAGAGAGAGGTGGTCCTCTGGTTAGATTGCTGGGGTCAGAGGCGCCTAGGTTAAGGGCCAGGGGGCACCCTGAGGCCTATAATGCAAATCCAGGGAGAGAGGTGGATCCCTGGGTCGCTTGCTGGGGTCAGAAGCCCCTGGGTGAAGAACAAAGGGGGTACCCTGGGGCCTATATTGCAAGAACAGGGAGAGAGGTGGACCCCTGGGTAGCTTGCTAGGGTCAGAGGTCACTAGGTGGAGGGCCAGGGGGCACCCTGTGGCGTATACTGCAAGTCCAGGGAGAGAGGTGGACCCCTGGGTAGCTTGCTGGAGTCAGAGGCCCCTAGATGGAGGGCCAGGGAGCACCCTGGGTTCTAAACTGCAAGTCCAGGGAGAGAGGAGGACCCCTGGGTGGCTTGCTTGGGTCAGAGGCCCCTAGGTTGAGGGCCAGGGGGCACCCTGGAGCCGATACTGCAAGTCCAGGGAGAGAGGTGGAACAATGGGTAGCTTGCTGGGGTCAGACGCCCCTAGATGGAGGGCCAGGGGGCACCCTGTGGCCTATACTTCAAGTCCAGGGAGAGAGGTGGACCCCTGGGTAGCTTGCTGGGGTCAGAGGCCGCTAGATGGAGGGACAGGGGGCACCCTGGGGCCTATAGTGCAAGTCCAGGAAAAGAGGTGGACCCCTGGGTAGCTTGCTGGAGTCAGAGGTCTATAGGTTCAGGGCCAGGGGGCACCCAGGGGCCTATACTGCAAGTCCAGGGAGAGAGGTGGACCCCTGGGTAGCTTGCTGGGGTCAGAGACCCCTAGATGGAGGGCAAGGTGGCACCCTTGGGCCTATACTGCAAGTCCACAAAGAGAGGTGGACCCCTGGGTAGCTTGCTGGGGTCAGAGGCCCCTAGGTGGAGGGCCAGGGGGCACCCTGGGGCCTATATTGCAAGTCCAGGGAGACAGTTGGACCCCTGGGTAGCTTGCTGGGGTACGAGGCCTCTAGGTGGAGGGCCAGGGGGCACTCTGGGGCCTATACTGCAAGTCCATTGAGAGATGTGGACCATTAGGTAGCTTGCTGGGGTCAGAGGCCACTAGGTGGGGGGCCAGGGGGCACCCTGGGGCCTATACTGCAAGTCCAGGGAGAGAGATGGACCCCTGGGTAGCTTGCTGCGGTCAAAGACCCCTTGTTGGTGGGCAAGGGGGCACCCTTGGGCCTATGCTGCAAGTCCAGGGAGATAGGTGGACCCCTGGGTAGCTTGCCGGGGTCAGAGGCCCCTAGGTGGAGGGAAAGGGGGCACCCTTGGGCCTATAATGCAAGTCCAGGGAGAGAGGTGGACCCCTGGGTGGCTTGCTGTTGTCAGAGGCCCCTAGGTGGAGGGCCAGGGGGCACCCTGGGGCCTATAGTTCAAGTCCAGGGAGAGAGGTGGACCCCTGGTTCGCTTGCTGGGGTCAGAGTCACCTAGGTGGAGGGCCAGTGGGCACCCTGGGGCCGATAATGCAAGTCCAGGTAGAGAGGTTGACCCCTGGGTTGCTTGCTGGTGTCAGAAGCCCATAGGTGGAGGGCCAGGGGGCACCCTGGGGCCTATAGTGCAAGTCAAGGGAGAGAGGTGGATCCCTGGGTAGCTTGCTGGGGTCAGAGGCCGCTAGATGGAGGGCCAGGGGGCACCCTGGGGCCTATAGTGCAAGTCCAGGAAGAGAGGTGGACCCCTGGGTAGCTTGCTGGAGTCAGAGGCCCATAGGTGGAGGACCAGGGGGCACCCTGGGGCCTATACTGCGAGTCCAGGGAGAGAAGTGCACCCCTGGGTAGCTTGCTGGGGTCAGACACCCATTGTTGGAGGGCAAGGTGGCACCCTTGGGCCTATACTGCAAGTCCAGAGAGAGAGGTGGACCCCAGGGTAGCTTGCTGGTGTCAGAGGCCCCTAGATGGAGGGAAAGGGGGCACCCTTGGGCCTCTACTGCAAGTCCAGGGAGAGAAGTGGACTCCTGGGTAGCTTGCTGGAGTCAGAGGCCCCTAGGTGTAGGGCCAGGGGGCACCCTGCGGCCTATACTGCAAGTCCAGGGAGAGAGGTGGACCCCTGGGTTGCTTGCTGGGGTCAGAGGCCCCTAGGTGGAGGGCCAGGGTTTACCCTGGGGCCTATAGTGCAAGTCCAGGAAGAGAGGTGGACACCTGGGTAGCTTGCTAGAGTCAGAGGCCCCTAGGTGCAGGGCCAGTGGGCACCCTGGGTCCTATACTGCAAGTCCAGGGAGAGAGGTGGACCCCTGGGTGGCTTGCTTGGGTCAGAGTCCACTAGGTTTAGGGCCAGGGGGCACTCTGGCACATATACTGCAAGTCCAGGGAGAGAGGTGGACCACTTGGTAGCTTGCTGGGGTCAGAAGCCCCTTGTTGGAAGGCCAGAAGGCACCCTGGGGCCTATACTGCAAGTCCAGGGAAAGAGGTGGTCCCCTAGGTACCTTGCTGGGGTCAGAGGCCCCTAGGTTGAAGGCCAGGGGGCACCCTGGGTCCTATACTGCAAGTCCAGGGAGAGAGGTTGAGGGACAGGGGGCACCCTGCGGCCTATACTGCAAGTCCAGGGAGAGAGGTGGACCCGTGGGTAGCTTGCTGGGGTCAGAGACCCCTAGGTGGAGGGCCAGGAGGCACCCAGGGTCCTATACTGCAAGTCCAGGGAGAGAGGTGGACCCCTGGGTGGCTTGCTTGTGTCAGAGTCCACTAGGTTTAGGGCCATGGGGCACCCAGGGGCCTATACTGCAAGTCCAGGGAGAGAGGTGCAACCCTGGTTCGCTTGCTTGGGTCAGAAGCCCCTAGGTGAAGGGAAAGGGGGCACCCTGGGGCCTATACAGCAAGTCCAGGGAGAGAGGTGGACCCCTGGGTAGCTTTCTGGGGTCAGAGGCCCCTAGGTGGAGGGCCATGGGGCACCCTGGGGCCTATATTGCAAGTCCAGGGAGAGAGTTTAACCCCTGGGTAGCTTGCTGGGGTACGAGGCCTCTAGGTGGAGGGCCAGGGGGCACTCTGGGGCCTATACTGCAAGTCCATTGAGAGAGGTGGACCATTAGGTAGCTTGCTGGGGTCAGAGGCCACTAGGTGGAGGGCCAGGGGGCACCCTGGGGCCTATACTGCAAGTCCAGGAAGAGAGGTGGACCCCTCGGTGGCTTGCTTGGGTCAGAGTCCACTAGGTTGAGGGCCTGGGGGCACCCTGGGGCCTATACTGCAAGTCCAGGGAGAGAGGTGGACCCCTGGGTAGCTTGATGCGGTCAAAGACCCCTTGTTGGAGGGCAAGGGGGCACCCTTGGGCCTATGCTGCAAGTCTAGGGAGAGAAGTGGACCCCTGGGTAGCTTGCCGGGGTCAGAGGCCCCTAGGTAGAGGGAAAGGGAGCACCCTTGAGCCTATACTGCAAGTCCTGGGAGAGAGGTCGACCCCTGGGTGGCTTGCTGTTGTCAGAGGCCCCTAGGTGGAGGGCCAGGGGGCACCCTGGGGCCTATAGTGCAAGTCCAGGAAGAGAGGTGGACCCCTGGGTAGCTTGCTGGAGTCAGAGGCCAATAGGTGGAGGGCCAGGGGGCACCCTGGGGCCTATACTGCGAGTCCAGGGAGAGAAGTGGACCCCTGGGTAGCTTGCTGGGGTCAGAGACCCCTTGTTGGAGGGCAAGGTGGCACCCTTGGGCCTATACTGCAAGTCCAGAGAGAGATGTGGACCCCAGGGTAGCTTGCTGGTGTCAGAGGCCCCTAGATGGAGGGAAAGGGGGCACCCTTGGGCCTATACTGCAAGTCCAGGGAGAGAAGTGGACTCCTGGGTAGCTTGCTGGAGTCAGAGGCCCCTAGGTGGAGGGCCAGGGGGCACCCTGGGGCCTATACTGCAAGTCCAGGGAGAGAGGTGGACCCCTGGGTTGCTTGCTGGGGTCAGAGGCCCCTAGGTGGAGGGCCAGGGTTTACCCTGGGGCCTATAGTGCAAGTCCAGGAAGAGAGGTGGACACCTGGGTAGCTTGCTAGAGTCAGAGGCCCCTAGGTGCAGGGCCAGTGGGCACCCTGGGTCCTATACTGCAAGTCCAGGGAGAGAGGTGGACCCCTGGGTGGCTTGCTTGGGTCAGAGTCCACTAGGTTTAGGGCCAGGGGGCACTCTGGCACATATACTGCAAGTCCAGGGAGAGAGGTGGACCACTTGGTAGCTTGCTGGGGTCAGAGGCCCCTTGTTGGAAGGCCAGAAGGCACCCTGGGGCCTATACTGCAAGTCCAGGGAAAGAGGTGGTCCCCTAGGTACCTTGCTGGGGTCAGAGGCCCCTAGGTTGGAGGCCAGGGGGCACCCTGGGGCCTATACTGCAAGTCCACGGAGAGAGGTGGACCCCTGGGTAGCTTGCTGGGTCAGAGGCCCCTACGTGGAGGTCCAGTGGGCACTCTGGGGCCTATACTGCAAGTCCAGGGAGAGAGGTGGAACTCTGGGTCGTTTGCTGGTGTCAGAGGCTCCTAGGTTGAGGGCCAGGGGGCACCCTGGCGCATATACAGCAAGTCCAGGGAGAGAGGTGGAACCCTGGGTAGCTTGCTGGGGTCAGAGGCCCCTAGGTTGAGGGCCAGGGGGCACCCTGGAGCCTTTACTGCAAGTCCAGGGAGAGAGGTGGACCCCTGGGTAGCTTGCTGGGGTCAGAGGTCCCTTGGTGGAGGAACAGGGGGCACCCTGGGGCCTATACTGCAAGTCCAGGGAGAGAGGTGGACCCCTGGATAGCTTGCTGGGGTCAGAGGCCCCTAGGTGGAGGGCCAGGGGGCACCCAGGGGACTATACTGCAAGTCCATTGAGAGAGGTGGACCCCTAGGTAGCTTGCTGGGGTCAGAGGCCACTAGGTGGAGGGCCAGGGGGCACCCTGGGGCCTATATTGCAAGTCCAGGGAGGGAGGTGGACCCCTGGGTGGCTTGCTTGGGTCAGAGGCCCCTAGGTTGAGGGCCAGGGGGCACCCTGGAGCCTTTACTGCAAGTCCAGGTAGAGAGGTGGAGCCCTGGGTAGCTTGCTGGGGTCAGAGTTCCCTTGGTGGAGGGCCAGGGGGCAACCTTTTGGCCTATACTGTAAGTCCTGGGAGAGAGGTGGACCCCTGGGTAACTTGCTGGGGTCTGCGGCCCCTAGATGGAGGGCCAGGGGGCATTCTGAGGCCTATACTGCAAGTCCATTGAGAGAGGATGACCTCTAGGTAGCTTGCTGGGGTCAAAGGCCACTAGGTGGAGGGCCAGGGGGCACCCTGGGGCCTATACTGCAAGTCCAGGGAGAGAGGGGCACCCCTGGATAGCTTGCTGGGGTCAGAGACCCCTAGGTGGAGGGCCAGGGGGCACCCAGGGGCCTATACTGCAAGTCCAGGGAGAGAGGTGGACCCCTGGGTAGCTTACTGGGGTCAGAGACCACTAGGTGGAGGGCCAGTGGGCACCCAGGGGCCTATACTGAAAGTCCAGAGAGAGAGGTGGTCCTCTGGTTAGATTGCTGGGGTCAGAGGCGCCTAGGTTAAGGGCCAGGGGGCACCCTGAGGCCTATAATGCAAATCCAGGGAGAGAGGTGGATCCCTGGGTCGCTTGCTGGGGTCAGAAGCCCCTGGGTGAAGAACAAAGGGGGCACCCTGGGGCCTATATTGCAAGAACAGGGAGAGAGGTGGACCCCTGGGTAGCTTGCTAGGGTCAGAGGTCACTAGGTGGAGGGCCAGGGGGCACCCTGGGGCGTATACTGCAAGTCCAGGGAGAGAGGTGGACCCCTGGGTAGCTTGCTGGAGTCAGAGGCCCCTAGATGGAGGGCCAGGGAGCACCCTGGGTTCTAAACTGCAAGTCCAGGGAGAGAGGAGGACCCCTGGGTGGCTTGCTTGGGTCAGAGGCCCCTAGGTTGAGGGCCAGGGGGCACCCTGGAGCCGATACTGCAAGTCCAGGGAGAGAGGTGGAACAATGGGTAGCTTGCTGGGGTCAGTGTACCCTAGGTGGAGGGCCATAGGGCAACCCTGGGGCCTTTACTGCAAATCCAGGGAGAGAGGTGGACCCCTGGGTAGCTTGCTGGAGTCAGAGGCCAATAGGTGCAGGGCCAGGGCGCACCCTGGGGCCTATACTGCAAGTCCAGGGAGAGAGGTGGATCCTTGGGTAGCTTTTTGGGGTCATAGGCCCCTAGGTGGAGGGCAAGGGGGCACCCTGGGGCCTATAGTGCAAGTCCAGGGAGAGAGGTGCAACTCTGGTTCGCTTGCTGGTGTCAGAGGCCCCTAGGTTGAGGGCCAGGGGGCACCCTGGGGCATATATAGCAAGTCCAGGGAGAGAGGTGTAACCCTGGGTAGCTTGCTGGGGTCAGAGGACGATAGGTGTAGGGCGAGGGGGCACCCTGGAGCATATACTGCAAGTCCAGGGAGAGAGTCTGACCCGTGGGTAGCTTGCTGGGGTCAGAGGCCCCTAGGTGGAGGGCCAGGGGGCACCCTGGAACCTATAGTGCAACTCCAGGGATAGAGGTGGACCCCTGGGTAGTTTTCTGGGGTCAGAGGCCCTTAGGTGGAGGGCGAGGGGCAATCTGGGGCCTATACTGCAAGTCCAAGGAGAGAGGTGGACCCCTGGGTAGCTTGCTGGTGTCAAAGGCCCCTAGGTGCAGGGTCTGGTGGCACCCTGGGGCCTATACTGCAAGTCCAGGGAGAGAGGTGGAACCCTGAGTAGCTTGCTGGGGTCAGAGACCCCTAGTTGGAGGGCAAGGGGGCACCCTTGGGCCTACACTGCAAGTCCAGGCAGAGAGGTGGACCCCTGGGTAGCTTGCTGGGGTCAGAGGCCCTTTGTTGGAAGGCCAGAAGGCACCCTGGGGCCTATACTGCAAGTCCAGGGAGAGAGGTGGTCCGTTGGGTAGCTTGGAGGGGTCAGAGGCCCCTAGGTTGAGGGACAGGGGGCACCCTGGGGCCTATACTGCAAGTCCACAAACAGAGGTGGACCCCCTGGGTAGCTTGCTGGGGTCAGAGGCCCGTAGATGGAGAGCCAGGGGGCACTCTGGGGCCTATACTACAAGTCCAGGGAGAGAGATTGATCTCTGGGTCGCTTGCTGGGGTCAGAAGCCCCTAGGTGGAGGGAAAGGGGGCACCCAGGGGCCTATACTGCAAGTCCACAAAGAGAGGTAGACCCCTGGGTAGCTTGCTGGGGTCAGAGGCCCCTAGGTGGAGGGCCATTGGGCACCCTGGGGCCTATATTGCAAGTCCAGGGAGAGAGGTAGACCCCTGGGAAGCTTGCTGGGGTACGAGGCCTCCAGGTGGAGGGCCAGGGGCCACCCTGGGGCCTATACTGCAAGTCCAGGGAGAGAGGTGGAGCCGTGGGTAGCTTGCCCCTAGGTGGAGGGCCAGGGGGCACTCTGGGGACTATACTGCATGTCCATTGAGAGAGGTGGACCCCTAGGTAGCTTGCTGGGGACAGAGGCCACTAGGTGGAGGGCCAGGGGGCACCCTGGGGCCTATGTTGCAAGTCCAGGGAGAGAGGTGGACCCCTGGGTGGCTTGCTTGGGTCAGAGGCCCCTAGGTTGAGGGCCAGGGGGCACCCTGGAGCCTTTACTGCAAGTCCAGGGAGAGAGGTGGACCCCTGGGTAGCTTGCTGGGGTCAGAGTTCCCTTGGTGGAGGGCCAGGGGGCAACCTTTTGGCCTATACTGCAAGTCCAGGGAGAGAGGTGGACCCCTGTGTAACTTGCTGGGGTCTGCGGCCCCTAGATGGAGGGCCAGGGGGCATTCTGAGGCCTATACTGCAAGTCCATTGAGAGAGGTGGACCCCTAGGTAGCTTGCTGGGGTCAGAGGCCACTAGGTGGAAGGCCAGGGGGCACCCTAGGGCCTTTACTGCAAGTCCAGGGAGAGAGGTAGACCCCTGGATAGCTTGCTGGGTTCAGAGGCCCCTAGGTGGAGGGCCAGGGGGCACCCAGGGGACTATACTGCAAGTCCATTGAGAGAGGTGGACCCCTAGGTAGCTTGCTGGGGTCAGAGGCCACTAGGTGGAGGGCCAGGGGGCACCCTGTGGCCTATATTGCAAGTCCAGGGAGAGAGGTGGACCCCTGGGTGGCTTGCTTGGGTCAGAGGCCCTTAGGTTGAGGACCAGGGGGCACCCTGGAGCCTTTACTGCAAGTCCAGGGAGAGAGGTGGACCCCTGGGTAGCTTGCTGGTGTCAGAGGCCCCTAGGTGGAGGGCCAGGATTCACCCTGGGGCCTATATTGCAAGTCCAGGGAGAGAGGTGGACCCCTGGGTAGCTTGCTAGGGTGATAGGCTTCTACATGGGGGGCCAGGGGGCACTATGTGGCCTATACTGCAATTCCAGGGAGAGAGGTGGACCCCTGGGTAGCTTGCTGGGGTCAGAGGCCCCTAGGTGGAGAGCCAGGGGGAACCCTGGGGCCTATAGTGCAAGTCCAGGAAGAGAGGTGGACCCCTGGGTAGCTTGCTGGAGTCAGAGGCCCCTAGGTGCAGGGCCAGAGGCACCCAGGGGCCTATACTGCAAGTCCAGGGAGAGAGGTGGTCCCCTGGGTAGCTTGCAGGGGTAAGAGGATCCAAGGTTGAGGGCCAGGGGGCACCCTGGGGCCTATACTGCAAGTCCACGGAGAGACGTGGACCCCTGGTAGCTTGCTGAGGTCAGAGGCCTGTTGTTGGAAGGCCAGAAGTCACCCTGGGGCCTATACTGCAAGTCCAGGGAGAGAGGTGGTCCCCTGGGTAGCTTGCAGGGGTAAGAGGATCCAAGGTTGAGGGCCAGGGGGCACCCTGGGGCCTATACTGCAAGTCCACGGAGAGACGTGGACCCCTGGTAGCTTGCTGAGGTCAGAGGCCCTTAGGTGGAGGCAAGGGGGCACTCTGGGGCCTACACTGCATATCAAGGGAGAGAGGTGGACCTCTGGGTCGCTTGCTGGGGTCAGAGGCCCCTAGGTGGAGGGAAAGGGGGCACCCTGCGGCCTATACTGCAAGTGCAGGGAGAGAGGTGGAACCCTGGGTAGCTTGCTGGGGTCAGAGGCCCCGTAGGTGGAGGGCCAGGGGGCACCTTGGGGTCTATACTGCAAGTCCAGGGAGAGAGGTGGACCCCTGAGTAGCTTGCTGGGGTCAGAGACCACTAGGTGGAGGAAAAGGGGGTACCCTGGGGCCTTTACTGCAAATCCAGGGAGAGAGGTGGACCCCTGGGTAGCTTGCAGGCGTCAGAGGCCCCTAGGTGGAGGGTTAGGGGGCACCTTGGGGTCTATACTGCAAGTCCAGGGAGAGAGGCGGACCCCTGGATAGCTTGCTGGGGTCAGAAACCCCTAGGTGGAGGGCAAGGGGGCAACCCTGAGGCCTTTACTGCAAGTCCAGGTAGTGAAGTGGACCCCTGGGTAGCTTGCTGCGGTGAAAGGCTTCTAAATGGGGGGCCAGGGGGCACCATGTGGCCTATACTACAAGTCCAGGGATAGAGGTGGACCCCTGGGTAGCTTGCTGGGGTCAGAGGCCCCTAGGTGGAGGGTAAGGGGGCACCCTGGGGCCTATAGTGCATGTCCAGGGAGAGAGGTGGACCCCTGGGTAGCTTGCTGGGGTCAGAGGCCCCTAGGTGGAGGGCAGAGGGGGCACCCTGGGGCCTATAGTGCAAGTCCAGGAAGAGAGGTGGACCCCTGGGTAGCTTGCTGGAGTCAGAGGCCCCTAGGTGCAGGGCCAGGGGGCACCCAGGGGCCTATACTGCAAGTCCAGGGAGAGAGGTGGACCCCTGGGTAACTTGCTGGGGTCAGAGGCCTCTTGTTGGAAGGCCAGAAGTCACCCTGGGGCCTATACTGCAAGTCCAGGGAGAGAGGTGGTGCCCTGGGTAGCTTGCAGGGGTCAGAGGCCCCAAGGTTGAGGGCAAGGGGGCACCCTGGGGCCCATACTGCAAGTCCACAAAGAGAGGTGGACCCCTGGGTAGCTTGCTGGGGTCAGAGGCCCCTAGGTGGAGGGCCAGGGGGCACTCTGGGGCCTATACTGCAAGTCAAGGGAGAGAAGTGGAACCCTGGGTCGCTTGCTGGGGTCAGAAGCCCCTAGGTGGAGAGAAAGGAGGCACCCTGGGGCCTATACTGCAACTCCAGGGAAAGAGGTGGACCCCTGGGTAGCTTTCTGGGGTCAGAGGCCCCTAGGTGGAGGGCCAGGGGGCACTCTGGGGCCTATACTGCAAGTCCAGGGAGAGAGGTGGACCCCTGGGTAGCTTGCTGGGGTCAGAGACCCCTAGGTGGAGGGCCATGAGGCACCCTGGGGCCTATATTGCAAGTCCAGGGAGAGAGGTGGACCCCTGGGTAGCTTGCTGGGGTGATAGGCTTCTACATGGGGGGCCAGAGGGCACCCTGTGGCCTATACTGCAAGTCCAGGGAGAGAGGTGGACCCCTGGGTAGCTTGCTGGGGACAGAGGCCCCTAGGTGGAGGGCAAGGGGGCACCCTGGGGCCTATAGTGCAAGTCCAGGGAGAGGGGTGGACCACTGGGTAGCTTGCTGGGGTCAGAGTCCCTTAGGTGGAGGGCAAGGGGCACTCTGGGGCCTATACTGCAAGTCCAAGGAGAGAGATGGAACCCTGGGTAGCTTGCTGGTGTCAAAGGCCCCTAGGTGCAGGGCCTGAGGGCACCCTGGGGCCTTAACTGCAAGTCCAGGGAGAGAGGTGGACCCCTGGGTAGCTTGCTGGGGTCAGAGACCCCTAGTTGTAAGGCCAGAAGGCACCCTGGGGTCTATACTGCAAGTCCACAAAGAGAGGTGGACCCCTGGGTAGCTTGCTGGTGTCAGAGGCCCGTTGGTGGAGAGCCAGGGGCCACTTTGGGGCCTATACTACAAGTCCAGGGAGAGAGGTGGAACCCTGGGTCGCTTGTTGGTGTCGGAGGCCCCTAGGTGGAGGCAAGGGGGCAACCCTCGGGCCTTTACTGCAAGTCCAGGGAGAGAGCTGGACCCCTGGGTAGCTTGCTGGAGTCAGAGGCCCCTAGCTGGAGGGCTAGGGAGCACCCTGGGTTCTATACTGCAAGTCCAGGGAGAGAGGTGGACCCCTGCGTGGCTTTCTTGGGTCAGAGGCCCCTAGGTTGAGGGCCAGGGGGCACCCTGGGGCCTATACTGCAAGTCCAGGGAGAGAGGTGGACCCTGGGTAGCTTGCTGGAGTCAGAGGACCCTAGTTGGAGGGCCAGAGGGCACCTTGGGGCCTATTCTGCAAGTCCAGGGAGAGAGGTGGACCCCTGGGTAGCTTGTTGGTGTCGGAGGCCCCTAGGTGGAGGCAAGGGGGCAACCCTCGGGCCTTTACTGCAAGTCCAGGGAGAGAGGTGGACCCCTGGGTAGCTTGCTGGGGTCAGAGGCCCCTGGGTTGAGGAAAATAGGTCACCCTGGGGCCTATACTGCAAGTCCACGGAGAGAGGTGGACCCCTGGGTAGCTTGCTGGGGTCAGAGGCCCTTAGGTGGAGGCAAGGGGGCACTATTGGGCCTACACTGCAAGTCCAGGGAGAGAGGTGGACCCCTGGGTAGCTTGCTGGGGTCAGAGGCCCCTAGGTGGAGGGCCAGGGGAAACCTTAGGGTCTATACTGCAAATCTAGGGAGAGAGGTGGACCCCAGAGTAGCTTGCAGGGGTCAGAGAACCCTAGGTGGAGGGCAATGGGGCAACCCTTTGTCCTATACTGCAAGTCCAGGGAGAGAGGTGGACCTCGGGGTAGCTTGCTGGGGTCAGTGGCCCCTAGGTGGAGGGCCAGGGGGCCCCCAAGGGTCTATACTGCAAGTCCAGGGAGAGAGGTGGACCCCTGGGTAGCTTGCTGGGGTCAGAGGCCCCTAGGATGAGGGCCAAGGGGCACCTTGGGGTTTATACTGCAAGTCCAGGGAGAGATGGACCCCTGAGTAGCTTGCTGGGGTCAGAGACCCCTAGGTGGAGGGCAAGGGGGCAACCCTGGGGCTCATACTGCAAGTCCAGGGAGAGAGGTGGACCCCTGGGTAGATTGCTGGGGGCAGAAGCCCCTAGGTGGAGGGCCAGGGGGCCCCCAAGGGTCTATACTGCAAGTCCAGGGAGAGAGGTGGACCCCTGGGTAGCTTGCTGGGGTCAAAAACCAATAGGTGGAGGGCCAGGGTGCCCCCAGGGGCCTATACTGCAAGTCCAGGGAGAGAGGTGGTCCCCTGGTTAGCTTGCTGGGGTCAGAGGCGCCTAGGTTGAGGGCCAGGGGGCACCCTGGGGCCTATACTGCAAATCCTGTGAGAGAGGTGGACCCCTGGGTAGCTTGCTGGGGTCAGAGGCCCCTAGGTGGAGGGCCAGGGGGCTAGGGGCACCCTGGGGCCTATACTGCAAGTCCAGGGACAGACGTGGTCCCCTGGGTAGCTTGCTGGGGTCAGAGGCCCCTAGGTTGAGGGCCAGGGGGCATCCTGGGGCCTATACTAAAAGTCCATGGAGAGAGGTGGACCCCTGGGTAAATTGCTGGGGTCAGAGGCCCCTTGGATGAGGGCCAGGTGGCACTCTGGGGCCTATACTGCAAGTCCAGGGAGAGAGGTGGACCCCTTGGTAGCTTGCTGGGGTCAGAGACCCCTAGGTGGAGGGCCATGGGGCACCCTGTGGCCTTTACTGCAAGTCCAGGGAGAGAGGTGGAACTCTGGGTCGCTTGCTGGGGTCAATGTCCCCTTGTTGGAAGGCCAGAAGGCACCCTGGGGCCTATACTGCAAGTCCAGGGAGATATTTAGTCCCCTGGGTAGCTTGATGGGGTAAGAGGCCCCTAGGTTGAGGGCCAGGGGGCACCCTGAGGCCTATACTGCAAGTCCACGGAGAGAGGTGGACCCCTGGGTAGCTTACTGTGGTCAGAGGCCCCTAGGTGGAGGGCCAGGGAGCACTGTGGGGCCTATACTGCAAGTCCAGGGAGAGAGGTGGATCTCTGAGTCGCTTGCTGGGGTCAGAGGCCCCTAGGTGGAAGGAAAGGGGGCACCCTGGGGCCTATACTGCAAGTCCAGGGAGAGAGGTTGACCCCTGGGTAGCTTGCTGGGGTCAGAGGCCCCTGGGTTGAGGGATAGGGGTAACCCTGGGGCCTTTACTGCAAGTCCAAGGAGAGAGGTGGACCCCTGGGTAGCTTGCTAGTGTCATAGGCCCCTAGGTTGAGGGCCAGGGAGCACAATGGAGCATATACTGCAAGTCCAGGGAGAGAGTTGGACCTGTGGGTAGCTTGCTGGGGTCAGAGGCCCCTAGGTGGAGGGCCAGGGGGCACCCTATAACCTATAGTGCAAGTCCAGGGAGAGAGGTGGACCCCTGGGTAGCTTTCTGGGGTCAGTGGCCCCTAGGTAGAGGGCTAGGGGCACCCTGGGGCCTATACTGCTAGTCCAAGTAGAGAGGTGGACCCCTGGGTAGGTTGCTGGAGTCAGAGACCCTTAGTTGCAGGGCCGGGGTGCATCCTGGGGCCTATACTGCAAGTCCAGGGAGAGAGGTGGACCCCTGGGTAACTTGCTGGGGTCAGCGGCCCCTAGATGGAGGGCCAGGGGGCACCCTGGAGCCTATACTGCAAGTCCAGGGAGAGAGGTGGATCCCTGGGTAGCTTGCTGCGGTCAAATGCCCCTAGGTGAAAGGCCAGGGGGCACCTTGGGGTCTATACTGAAAGTCCAGGAAGAGGGGTGGACCCCTGGGTAGCTTGCTGGGGTCAGAGGCCCCTAGGTGGAGGGCAAGGGGGCACCATGGGGCCTATAGTGCAAGTCCAGGGAGAGAGGTGGACCCCTGGGTAGCTTGCTGGGGTCAGAGGCCCCTAGGTGGAGGGAAAGGGGGCATCCTGCGGCCTATACTGCAAGTCCAGGGAGAGACGTGGACCCCTGGGTAGCTTGCTGGGGTCAGAGACACCTTGTTGGAACGCAAGGGGGCACCCTTGGGCCTATACTGCAAGTCCAGGGAGAGAGGTGGACCCCTGGGTAGCTTGCTGAGGCCAAAGACCCCTTGTTGGAGCGCAAGGGGGCACCCTTGGGCCTATACTGCAAGTCCAGGGAGAGAGGTGGTCCCTTGGGTAGCTTGCAGGGGTCAGAGGCCCCTAGGTTGAGGGCAAGGGGGCACCCTGGGGCCCATAAAGCAAGTCCACAAAGAGAGGTGCACCCCTGGGTAGCTTGCTGGGGTCAGAGACCCCTAGGTGGAGGGCCAGGGGGCACTGTGGGGCCTAAACTGCAAGTCCAGGGAGAGAGGTGGAACCCTCGGTCGCTTGCTGGGGTCAGAAGCCCCTAGGTGGAGGGAAAGGGGGCACCCTGGGGCCTATACTGCAAGTCCAGGGAGAGAGGTAGACCCCTCGGTAGCTTGCTGGGGTCAGAGGCCCAAGGTGAAGGGCCATGGGGCATGCTGGGGCCTATATTGCAAGTCCAGGGAGAGAGGTGGGCACCCGGGTAGCTTGCTGGGGTACGAGGCCTCTTGGTGGAGGGCCAGGGGGCACTCTGGGGCCTATACTGCAAGTCCAGGGAGAGAGGCGGACCCTTGGGTGGCTTGCTTGGGTCAGAGGCCCCTATGTTGAGGGCCAGTGGGCACACTGGAGCCTATACTGCAAGTCCAAGGAGAGAGGTGGACCCCTGGGTAGCTTGCTGGGGTCAGGGTTCCCTAAGTGGAGGGACAGGGGGTACCCTGGAACATATAGTGCAAGTCCAAGGAGAGTGGTGGACCACTGGGTAGCTTGCTAGGGTCAGAGATCCCTAGGTGGAGGGCAAAGGGGCAACCCTGGGGCCTATACTGCAAATCCAGGGAGAGAGGTGGACCCCTGGATAGCTTGCTGGGGTCAGACACCCCTAGGTGGAGGGCCAGGCGGCACCCAGGGGCCTATACTGCAAGTCCAGGGAGAGAGGTGGACCCCTGGGTAGCTTGCTGGGGTCAGAGACCACTAGGTGGAGGGCCAGGGGGCGCCCAGGGGCCTATAGTGCAAGTCCAGGGAGAGAGGTGGTCCCCTGGTTAGCTTGCTGGGTCAGAGGCCCCTAGGTGGAGGTCCAGTGGGCACTCTGGGGCCTATACTGCAAGTCCAGGGAGAGAGGTGGAACTCTGGGTCACTTGCTGGTGTCAGAGGCCCCTAGGTTGAGGGCCAGGGGGCACCCTGGGGCCTATTCTGCAAGTCCATGGAGAGAGGTGGACCCCTGGGTAGCTTGCTGGGGTCAGAGGCCCCTAGGTGGAGGGCCAGGGGGCACTCTGGGGCCTATACTGCAAGTCCAGGGAGAGAGGTGGAACCCTGGGTCGCTTGTTGGGGTCAGCGGCCCCTTGGTGGAGAGCCAGGGGGCACCCTGTGGTCTATACTGCAAGTCCAGGGAGAGAGGTGGACCCCTGAGTAGCTTGCTGGGGTCAGAGGCCCCTGGATGGTGGGCCAGGGGGCACCCTTGGGCCTATATTGCAAGTCCAGGGAGAGAGGTGGACCCCTGGGTAGCTTGCTGGGGTGATAGGCCTCTGCGTGGTGGTGGGGCAGGGTGCACCCTGTGGCCTATACTGCAAGTCTAGGGAGAGAGGTGGACCTCTGGGTAGCTTGCTGGGGTCAGAGGCCCCTAGGTGGAGGGCCAGGGGGCACTCTTTGGCCTATACTGCAAGTCCAGGGAGAGAGGTGGACCCCTGGGTAGCTTGCAGGGGTCAGAGTTCCCTGGGTGGAGGGCCAGGGGGAAACTCTGGGGTCTTTCCTGCAAACCTAGAGAGAGAGGTGGACCCCTGGGTAGCTTGCTGGAGTCAGAGGCCCCTAGGTGCAGGGCCAGGGGGCACCCTGGGGCCTATACTGCAAGTACAGGGTGAGAGGTGGACCGCTGGGTAGCTTTCTGGGGTCAGAGGCCCCTAGGTGGAGGGCCAGAGGGCACCCTGGGGCCTATACTGCAAGTCCAGGGAGAGAGGTGGACCCCTGGGTAGCTTGCTGGGGTCAGAGACCACTAGGTGGAGGGCCAGGGGGCGCCCAGGGGCCTATAGTGCAAGTCCAGGGAGAGAGGTGGTCCCCTGGTTAGCTTGCTGGGTCAGAGGCCCCTAGGTGGAGGTCCAGTGGGCACTCTGGGGCCTATACTGCAAGTCCAGGGAGAGAGGTGGAACTCTGGGTCACTTGCTGGTGTCAGAGGCCCCTAGGTTGAGGGCCAGGGGGCACCCTGGGGCCTATTCTGCAAGTCCATGGAGAGAGGTGGACCCCTGGGTAGCTTGCTGGGGTCAGAGGCCCCTAGGTGGAGGGCCAGGGGGCACTCTGGGGCCTATACTGCAAGTCCAGGGAGAGAGGTGGAACCCTGGGTCGCTTGTTGGGGTCAGCGGCCCCTTGGTGGAGAGCCAGGGGGCACCCTGTGGTCTATACTGCAAGTCCAGGGAGAGAGGTGGACCCCTGGGTAGCTTGCTGGGGTCAGAGGCCCCTGGATGGTGGGCCAGGGGGCACCCTTGGGCCTATATTGCAAGTCCAGGGAGAGAGGTGGACCCCTGGGTAGCTTGCTGGGGTGATAGGCCTCTGCGTGGTGGTGGGGCAGGGTGCACCCTGTGGCCTATACTGCAAGTCTAGGGAGAGAGGTGGACCTCTGGGTAGCTTGCTGGGGTCAGAGGCCCCTAGGTGGAGGGCCAGGGGGCACTCTTTGGCCTATACTGCAAGTCCAGGGAGAGAGGTGGACCCCTGGGTAGCTTGCAGGGGTCAGAGTTCCCTGGGTGGAGGGCCAGGGGGAAACTCTGGGGTCTTTCCTGCAAACCTAGAGAGAGAGGTGGACCCCTGGGTAGCTTGCTGGAGTCAGAGGCCCCTAGGTGCAGGGCCAGGGGGCACCCTGGGGCCTATACTGCAAGTACAGGGTGAGAGGTGGACCGCTGGGTAGCTTTCTGGGGTCAGAGGCCCCTAGGTGGAGGGCCAGAGGGCACCCTGGGGCCTATACTGCAAGTCCAGGGAGAGAGGTGGACCCCTGGGTAGCTTGCTGCGGTCAAAGGCCCCTAGGTGGAGGGCAAGGGGGCACCCTGGAGCATATACTGCAAGTCCAGGGAGAGAGTTGGACCCATGGGTAGCTTGCTGGGGTCAGAGTCCCCTAGGTGGAGGGCCAGGGGGCACCCTATAACTTATAGTGCAAGTCCAGGGAGAGAAGTGGACCCCTGGGTAGCTTTCTGGGGTCAGTGGCCCTTAGGTGGAGGGCTAGGGGCACCCTGGGGCCTATACTGCAAGTCCAGGGAGACAGGTGGACCCCTGGGTAGCTTGCTGTAGTCAGAGACCCCTAGGTGCAGGGCCTGGGGGCACCCTGGGGCCTATACTGCAAGTCCAGGGAGAGAGGTGGACCTCTGGGTAATTTGCTGGGGTCAGCGCCCCCTAGGTGGAGGGCCAGGGGGCACCCTGGGGCCTATAGTGCAAGTCCAGGGAGAGAGGTGGACCCCTGGGTAGCTTGCTGCGGTCAATGGCCCCTATGTGGAAGGCCAGGGGGCACCTTGGGGTCTATACTGCAACTCCAGGGAGAGAGGTGGACCCCTGGGTATCTTGATGGGGTCAGAGGCCCCTAGGTGGAGGGCCATGGGGCACCCTGGGGCCTATATTGCAAGTCCAGGAAGAGAGGTGGACCCCTGGGTAGCTTGCTGGGGTGATAGGCTTCTACATGGGGGGCCAGGGGGCACCCTGTGGCCTATACTGCAATTCCAGGGAGAGAGGTGGACCCCTGGGTAGCTTGCTGGGGTCAGAGGCACCTAAGTGGAGGACCAGAATTCACCCTGGGGCCTATAGTGCAAGTCCAGGAAGAGAGGTGGACACCTGGGTAGCTTGCTAGAGTCAGAGGCTCCTAGGTGCAGGGCCAGTGGGCACCCTGGGGCCTATACTGCAAGTCCAGGTAGAGAGGTTGACCCCTGGGTAGCTTGCTGGGGTCATATGCCCCTTGTTGGAAGGCCAGAGGGCACCCTGAGGCCTATACTGCAAGTCCAGAGAGAGAAGTGGTCCCCTGGGTAGCTTGCTGGGGTCAGAGACCCCTAGGTGGAGGGCCAGGAGGCACCCTGGGTCCTATACTGCAAGTCCAGGGAGAGAGGTTGAGGGACAGGGGGCACCCTGGGGCCTATACTGCAAGTCCAAGGAGAGAGGTGGACCCCTTGGTGGCTTGCTTGGGTCAGAGTCCACTAGGTTTAGGGCCAGGGGGCACCCTGGGGCCTATACTGGAAGTCCAGGGAGAGAGGTGGAACCCTGGTTCGCTTGCTTGGGTCAGAAGCCCCTAGGTGAAGGGAAAGGGGGCACCCTGGGGCCTATACAGCAAGTCCAGGGAGAGAGGTGGACCCCTGGGTAGCTTTCTGGAGTCAGAGGCCCCTAGGTGGAGGGCCATGGGGCACCCTGGGGCCTATATTGCAAGTCCAGGGAGAGAGTTTAACCCCTGGGTAGCTTGCTGGGGTACGAGGCCTCTAGGTGGAGGGCCAGGGGGCACTCTGGGGCCTATACTGCAAGTCCATTGAGAGAGGTGGACCATTAGGTTGCTTGCTGGGGTCAGAGGCCACTAGGTGGAGGGCCAGGGGGCACCCTGGGGCCTATACTGCAAGTCCAGGGAGAGAGGTGGACCCCTGGGTGGCTTGCTTGGGTCAGAGTCCACTAGGTTGAGGGCCTGGGGCCACCCTGGGGCCTATACTGCAAGTCCAGGGAGAGAGGTGGACCCCTGGGTAGCTTGATGCGGTCAAAGACCCCTTGTTGGAGGGCAAGGGGGCACCCTTGGGCCTATGCTGCAAGTCTAGGGAGAGAGGTGGACCCCTGGGTAGCTTGCCGGTGTCAGAGGCCCCTAGGTGGAGGGAAAGGGGGCACCCTTGGGCCTATACTGCAAGTCCTGGGAGAGAGGTCGAGCCCTGGGTGGCTTGCTGTTGTCAGAGGCCCCTAGGTGGAGGGCCAGGGGGCACCCTGGGGCCTATAGTTCAAGTCCAGGGAGAGAGGTGGACCCCTGGGTAGCTTGCTGGGGTCAGAGGCACCTAGGTGGAGGGCCAGTGGGCACTCTGGGGCCTATACTGCAAGTCCAGGTAGAGAGGTTGACCCCTGGGTTGCTTGCTGGGGTCAGAGTTCCCAAGGTTGAGGGCCAGGGGGCACCCTGTGGCCTATACTGCAAGTCCAGTGAGAGAGGTGGACCCCTGGGTAGCTTGCTGGGGTCAGACGCCCCTAGATGGAGGGCCAGGGGGCACCCTGTGGCCTATACTGCAAGTCCAGGGAGAGAGGTGGACCCCTGGGTAGCTTGCTGGGGTCAGAGGCCGCTAGATGGAGGGCCAGGGGGCACCCTGGGGCCTATAGTGCAAGTCCAGGAAAAGAGGTGGACCCCTGGGTAGCTGGCTGGAGTCAGAGGTCCATAGGTTCAGGGCCAGGGGGCACCCAGGGGCCTATACTGCAAGTCCAGGGAGAGAGGTGGACCCCTGGGTAGCTTGCTGGGGTCAGAGACCCCTTGATGGAGGGCAAGGTGGCACCCTTGGGCCTATACTGCAAGTCCACAAAGAGAGGTGGACATCTGGGTAGCTTTCTGGGGTCAGAGGCCCCTAGGTGGAGGGCCACGGGGAAACCTGGGACCTATATTGCAAGTCCAGGGAGACAGTTGGACTCCTGGGTAGCTTGCTGGGGTACGAGGCCTCTAGGTGGAGGGCCAGGGGGCACTCTGGGGCCTATACTGCAAGTCCATTGAGAGAGGTGGACCATTAGGTAGCTTGCTGGGGTCAGAGGCCACTAGGTGGGGGGCCAGGGGGCACCCTGGGGCCTATACTGCAAGTCCAGGGAGAGAGATGGACCCCTGGGTAGCTTGCTGCGGTCAAAGACCCCTAGGTGGAGGGCCAGGGGGCACCCTGGGGCCTATACTGCAAGTCCAGGGAGAGAGGTGGACCCCTGGTTCGCTTGCTGGGGTCAGAGTCACCTAGGTGGAGGGCCAGTGGGCACCCTGGGGCCTATACTGCAAGTCCAGGTAGAGAGGTTGACCCCTGGGTTGCTTGCTGGGGTCAGAGGCCCCTAGGTGGAGGGCCAGGGGGCACCCTGGGGCCTATAGTGCAAGTCAAGGGAGAGAGGTGGATCCCTGGGTAGCTTGCTGGGGTCAGAGGCCGCTAGATGGAGGGCCAGGGGGCACCCTGGGGCCTATAGTGCAAGTCCAGGAAGAGAGGTGGACCCCTGGGTAGCTTGCTGGAGTCAGAGGCCCATAGGTGGAGGGCGAGGGGCACTCTGGGGCCTATACTGCAAGTCCAAGGAGAGAGGTGGACCCCTGGGTAGCTTGCTGGTGTCAAAGGCCCCTAGGTGCAGGGTCTGGGGGCACCCTGGGGCCTATACTGCAAGTCCAGGGAGAGAGGTGGACCCCTGAGTAGCTTGCTGGGGTCAGAGACCCCTAGTTGGAGGGCAAGGGGGCACCCTTGGGCCTACACTGCAAGTCCAGGCAGAGAGGTGGACCCCTGGGTAGCTTGCTTGGGTCAGAGGCCCCTTGTTGGAAGGCCAGAGGGCACCCTGGGGCCTATACTGCAAGTCCAGGGAGAGAGGTGGTCCCCTGGGTAGCTTGCTGCGGTCACAGGCCCCTAGGTGGAGGGCAAGGGGGCACCCTGGAGCATATACTGCAAGTCCAGGGAGAGAGTTGGACCCATGGGTAGCTTGCTGGGGTCAGAGTCTCCTAGGTGGAGGGCCAGGGGGCACCCTATAACTTATAGTGCAAGTCCAGGGAGAGAAGTGGACCCCTGGGTAGCTTTCTGGGGTCAGTGGCCCTTAGGTGGAGGGCTAGGGGCACCCTGGGGCCTATACTGCAAGTCCAGGGAGACAGGTGGACCCCTGGGTAGCTTGCTGTAGTCAGAGACCCCTAGGTGCAGGGCCTGGGGGCACCCTGGGGCCTATACTGCAAGTCCTGGGGAGAGAGGTGGACCCCTGGGTAATTTGCTGGGGTTAGCGCCCCCTAGGTGGAGGGCCAGGGGGCACCCTGGGGCCTATAGTGCAAGTCCAGGGAGAGAGGTGGACCCCTGGGTAGCTTGCTGCGGTCAATGGCCCCTAGGTGGAAGGCCAAGGGGCACCTTGGGGTCTATACTGCAAGTCCAGGGAGAGAGGTGGACCCCTGGGTATCTTGATGGGGTCAGAGGCCCCTAGGTGGAGGGCCATGGGGCACCCTGGGGCCTATATTGCAAGTCCAGGAAGAGAGGTGGACCCCTGGGTAGCTTGCTGGGGTGATAGGCTTCTACATGGGGGGCCAGGGGGCACCCTGTGGCCTATACTGCAAGTCCAGGGAGAGAGGTGGACCCCTGGGTAGCTTGCTGGGGTCAGAGGCACCTAAGTGGAGGACCAGAATTCACCCTGGGGCCTATAGTGCAAGTCCAGGAAGAGAGGTGGACACCTGGGTAGCTTGCTAGAGTCAGAGGCTCCTAGGTGCAGGGCCAGTGGGCACCCTGGGGCCTATACTGCAAGTCCAGGTAGAGAGGTTGACCCCTGGGTAGCTTGCTGGGGTCATATGCCCCTTGTTGGAAGGCCAGAGGGCACCCTGAGGCCTATACTGCAAGTCCAGAGAGAGAAGTGGTCCCCTGGGTAGCTTGCTGGGGTCAGAGACCCCTAGGTGGAGGGCCAGGAGGCACCCTGGGTCCTATACTGCAAGTCCAGGGAGAGAGGTTGAGGGACAGGGGGCACCCTGGGGCCTATACTGCAAGTCCAAGGAGAGAGGTGGACCCCTTGGTGGCTTGCTTGGGTCAGAGTCCACTAGGTTTAGGGCCAGGGGGCACCCTGGGGCCTATACTGGAAGTCCAGGGAGAGAGGTGGAACCCTGGTTCGCTTGCTTGGGTCAGAAGCCCCTAGGTGAAGGGAAAGGGGGCACCCTGGGGCCTATACAGCAAGTCCAGGGAGAGAGGTGGACCCCTGGGTAGCTTTCTGGAGTCAGAGGCCCCTAGGTGGAGGGCCATGGGGCACCCTGGGGCCTATATTGCAAGTCCAGGGAGAGAGTTTAACCCCTGGGTAGCTTGCTGGGGTACGAGGCCTCTAGGTGGAGGGCCAGGGGGCACTCTGGGGCCTATACTGCAAGTCCATTGAGAGAGGTGGACCATTAGGTTGCTTGCTGGGGTCAGAGGCCACTAGGTGGAGGGCCAGGGGGCACCCTGGGGCCTATACTGCAAGTCCAGGGAGAGAGGTGGACCCCTGGGTGGCTTGATGCGGTCAAAGACCCCTTGTTGGAGGGCAAGGGGGCACCCTTGGGCCTATGCTGCAAGTCTAGGGAGAGAGGTGGACCCCTGGGTAGCTTGCCGGTGTCAGAGGCCCCTAGGTGGAGGGAAAGGGGGCACCCTTGGGCCTATACTGCAAGTCCTGGGAGAGAGGTCGAGCCCTGGGTGGCTTGCTGTTGTCAGAGGCCCCTAGGTGGAGGGCCAGGGGGCACCCTGGGGCCTATAGTTCAAGTCCAGGGAGAGAGGTGGACCCCTGGGTAGCTTGCTGGGGTCAGAGGCACCTAGGTGGAGGGCCAGTGGGCACTCTGGGGCCTATACTGCAAGTCCAGGTAGAGAGGTTGACCCCTGGGTTGCTTGCTGGGGTCAGAGTTCCCAAGGTTGAGGGCCAGGGGGCACCCTGTGGCCTATACTGCAAGTCCAGTGAGAGAGGTGGACCCCTGGGTAGCTTGCTGGGGTCAGACGCCCCTAGATGGAGGGCCAGGGGGCACCCTGTGGCCTATACTGCAAGTCCAGGGAGAGAGGTGGACCCCTGGGTAGCTTGCTGGGGTCAGAGGCCGCTAGATGGAGGGCCAGGGGGCACCCTGGGGCCTATAGTGCAAGTCCAGGAAAAGAGGTGGACCCCTGGGTAGCTGGCTGGAGTCAGAGGTCCATAGGTTCAGGGCCAGGGGGCACCCAGGGGCCTATACTGCAAGTCCAGGGAGAGAGGTGGACCCCTGGGTAGCTTGCTGGGGTCAGAGACCCCTTGATGGAGGGCAAGGTGGCACCCTTGGGCCTATACTGCAAGTCCACAAAGAGAGGTGGACATCTGGGTAGCTTTCTGGGGTCAGAGGCCCCTAGGTGGAGGGCCACGGGGAAACCTGGGACCTATATTGCAAGTCCAGGGAGACAGTTGGACTCCTGGGTAGCTTGCTGGGGTACGAGGCCTCTAGGTGGAGGGCCAGGGGGCACTCTGGGGCCTATACTGCAAGTCCATTGAGAGAGGTGGACCATTAGGTAGCTTGCTGGGGTCAGAGGCCACTAGGTGGGGGGCCAGGGGGCACCCTGGGGCCTATACTGCAAGTCCAGGGAGAGAGATGGACCCCTGGGTAGCTTGCTGCGGTCAAAGACCCCTAGGTGGAGGGCCAGGGGGCACCCTGGGGCCTATACTGCAAGTCCAGGGAGAGAGGTGGACCCCTGGTTCGCTTGCTGGGGTCAGAGTCACCTAGGTGGAGGGCCAGTGGGCACCCTGGGGCCTATACTGCAAGTCCAGGTAGAGAGGTTGACCCCTGGGTTGCTTGCTGGGGTCAGAGGCCCCTAGGTGGAGGGCCAGGGGGCACCCTGGGGCCTATAGTGCAAGTCAAGGGAGAGAGGTGGATCCCTGGGTAGCTTGCTGGGGTCAGAGGCCGCTAGATGGAGGGCCAGGGGGCACCCTGGGGCCTATAGTGCAAGTCCAGGAAGAGAGGTGGACCCCTGGGTAGCTTGCTGGAGTCAGAGGCCCATAGGTGGAGGGCGAGGGGCACTCTGGGGCCTATACTGCAAGTCCAAGGAGAGAGGTGGACCCCTGGGTAGCTTGCTGGTGTCAAAGGCCCCTAGGTGCAGGGTCTGGGGGCACCCTGGGGCCTATACTGCAAGTCCAGGGAGAGAGGTGGACCCCTGAGTAGCTTGCTGGGGTCAGAGACCCCTAGTTGGAGGGCAAGGGGGCACCCTTGGGCCTACACTGCAAGTCCAGGCAGAGAGGTGGACCCCTGGGTAGCTTGCTTGGGTCAGAGGCCCCTTGTTGGAAGGCCAGAAGGCACCCTGGGGCCTATACTGCAAGTCCAGGGAGAGAGGTGGTCCGTTGGGTAGCTTGGAGGGGTCAGAGGCCCCTAGGTTGAGGGACAGGGGGCACCCTGGGGCCTATACTGCAAGTCCACAAACAGAGGTGGACCCCCTGGGTAGCTTGCTGGGGTCAGAGGCCCGTAGATGGAGAGCCAGGGGGCACTCTGGGGGCTATACTACAAGTCCAGGGAGAGAGATTGAACCCTGGGTCGCTGGCTGGGGTCAGAAGCCCCTAGGTGGAGGGAAAGGGGGCACCCAGGGGCCTATACTGCAAGTCCACAAAGAGAGGTAGACCCCTGGGTAGCTTGCTGGGGTCAGAGGCCCCTAGGTGGAGGGCCATTGGGCACCCTGGGGCCTATATTGCAAGTCCAGGGAGAGAGGTAGACCCCTGGGAAGCTTGCTGGGGTACGAGGCCTCCAGGTGGAGGGCCAGGGGGCACCCTGGGGCCTATACTGCAAGTCCAGGGAGAGAGGTGGAGCCGCTGGTAGCTTGCTAGGGTCAGAGGCCCCTAGGTGGAGGGCCAGGGGGCACTCTGGGGACTATACTGCATGTCCATTGAGAGAGGTGGACCCCTAGGTAGCTTGCTGGGGACAGAGGCCACTAGGTGGAGGGCCAGGGGGCACCCTGGGGCCTATGTTGCAAGTCCAGGGAGAGAGGTGGACCCCTGGGTGGCTTGCTTGGGTCAGAGGCCCCTAGGTGGAGGGCCAGGGGGCACTCTGGGGCCTATACTGCAAGTCCAGGGAGAGAGGTGGAACCCTGGGTCGCTTGTTGGGGTCAGCGGCCCCTTGGTGGAGAGTCAGGGGGCACCCTGTGGTCTATACTGCAAGTCCAGGGAGAGAGGTGGACCCCTGGGTAGCTTGCTGGGGTCAGAGGCCCCTGGATGGAGGGCCAGGGGGCACCCTTGGGCCTATATTGCAAGTCCAGGGAGAGAGGTGGACCCCTGGGTAGCTTGCTGGGGTGATAGGCCTCTGCGTGGTGGTGGGGCAGGGTGCACCCTGTGGCCTATACTGCAAGTCTAGGGAGAGAGGTGGACCTCTGGGTAGCTTGCTGGGGTCAGAGGCCCCTAGGTGGAGGGCCAGGGGGCACTCTTTGGCCTATACTGCAAGTCCAGGGAGAGAGGTGGACCCCTGGGTAGCTTGCAGGGGTCAGAGTTCCCTGGGTGGAGGGCCAGGGGGAAACTCTGGGGCCTTTACTGCAAACCTAGAGAGAGAGGTGGACCCCTGGGTAGCTTGCTGGAGTCAGAGGCCCCTAGGTGCAGGGCCAGGGGGCACCCTGGGGCCTATACTGCAAGTACAGGGTGAGAGGTGGACCGCTGGGTAGCTTTCTGGGGTCAGAGGCCCCTAGGTGGAGGGCCAGAGGGCACCCTGGGGCCTATACTGCAAGTCCAGGGAGAGAGGTGGTCCCCTGGGTAGCTTGCTGCGGTCACAGGCCCCTAGGTGGAGGGCAAGGGGGCACCCTGGAGCATATACTGCAAGTCCAGGGAGAGAGTTGGACCCATGGGTAGCTTGCTGGGGTCAGAGTCTCCTAGGTGGAGGGCCAGGGGGCACCCTATAACTTATAGTGCAAGTCCAGGGAGAGAAGTGGACCCCTGGGTAGCTTTCTGGGGTCAGTGGCCCTTAGGTGGAGGGCTAGGGGCACCCTGGGGCCTATACTGCAAGTCCAGGGAGACAGGTGGACCCCTGGATAGCTTGCTGTAGTCAGAGACCCCTAGGTGCAGGGCCTGGGGGCACCCTGGGGCCTATACTGCAAGTCCTGGGGAGAGAGGTGGACCCCTGGGTAATTTGCTGGGGTTAGCGCCCCCTAGGTGGAGGGCCAGGGGGCACCCTGGGGCCTATAGTGCAAGTCCAGGGAGAGAGGTGGACCCCTGGGTAGCTTGCTGCGGTCAATGGCCCCTAGGTGGAAGGCCAAGGGGCACCTTGGGGTCTATACTGCAAGTCCAGGGAGAGAGGTGGACCCCTGGGTATCTTGATGGGGTCAGAGGCCCCTAAGTGGAGGGCCATGGGGCACCCTGGGGCCTATATTGCAAGTCCAGGGAGAGAGGCGGACCCCTGGGTAGCTTGCTGGGGTGATAGGCTTCTACATGGGGGGCCAGGGGGCACCCTGTGGCCTATACTGCAAGTCCAGGGAGAGAGGTGGACCCCTGGGTAGCTTGCTGGGGTCAGAGGCACCTAAGTGGAGGACCAGAATTCACCCTGGGGCCTATAATGCAAGTCCAGGAAGAGAGGTGGACACCTGGGTAGCTTGCTAGAGTCAGAGGCTCCTAGGTGCAGGGCCAGTGGGCACCCTGGGGCCTATACTGCAAGTCCAGGTAGAGAGGTTGACCCCTGGGTAGCTTGCTGGGGTCATATGCCCCTTGTTGGAAGGCCAGAGGGCACCCTGGGGCCTATACTGCAAGTCCAGAGAGAGAAGTGGTCCCCTGGGTAACTTGCTGGGGTCAGAGACCCCTAGGTGGAGGGCCAGGAGGCACCCTGGGTCCTATACTGCAAGTCCAGGGAGAGAGGTTGAGGGACAGGGGGCACCCTGGGGCCTATACTGCAAGTCCAAGGAGAGAGGTGGACCCCTGGGTGGCTTGCTTGGGTCAGAGTCCAATAGGTTTAGGGCCAGGGGGCACCCTGGGGAATATACTGGAAGTCCAGGGAGAGAGGTGGAACCCTGGTTCGCTTGCTTGGGTCAGAAGCCCCTAGGTGAAGGGAAAGGGGGCACCCTGGGGCCTATACAGCAAGTCCAGGGAGAGAGGTGGACCCCTGGGTAGCTTTCTGGAGTCAGAGGCCCCTAGGTGGAGGGCCATGGGGCACCCTGGGGCCTATATTGCAAGTCCAGGGAGAGAGTTTAACCCCTGGGTAGCTTGCTGGGGTACGAGGCCTCTAGGTGGAGTGCCAGGGGGCACTCTGGGGCCTATACTGCAAGTCCATTGAGAGAGGTGGACCATTAGGTAGCTTGCTGGGGTCAGAGGCCACTAGGTGGAGGGCCAGGGGGCACCCTGGGGCCTATACTGCAAGTCCAGGGAGAGAGGTGGACCCCTGGGTGGCTTGCTTGGGTCAGAGTCCACTAGGTTGAGGGCCTGGGGGCACCCTGGGGCCTATACTGCAAGTCCAGGGAGAGAGATGGACCCCTGGGTAGCTTGATGCGGTCAAAGACCCCTTGTTGGAGGGCAAGGGGGCACCCTTGGGCCTATGCTGCAAGTCTAGGGAGAGAGATGGACCCCTGGGTAGCTTGCCGGTGTCAGAGGCCCCTAGGTGGAGGGAAAGGGGGCACCCTTGGGCCTATACTGCAAGTCCTGGGAGAGAGGTCGAGCCCTGGGTGGCTTGCTGTTGTCAGAGGCCCCTAGGTGGAGGGCCAGGGGGCACCCTGGGGCCTATAGTTCAAGTCCAGGGAGAGAGGTGGACCCCTGGGTAGCTTGCAGGGGTCAGAGGCACCTAGGTGGAGGGCCAGTGGGCACTCTGGGGCCTATACTGCAAGTCCAGGTAGAGAGGTTGACCCCTGGGTTGCTTGCTGGGGTCAGAGTTCCCAAGGTTGAGGGCCAGGGGGCACCCTGTGGCCTATACTGCAAGTCCAGGGAGAGAGGTGGACCCCTGGGTAGCTTGCTGGGGTCAGACGCCCCTAGATGGAGGGCCAGGGGGCACCCTGTGGCCTATACTGCAAGTCCAGGGAGAGAGGTGGACCCCTGGGTAGCTTGCTGGGGTCAGAGGCCGCTAGATGGAGGGCCAGGGGGCACCCTGGGGCCTATAGTGCAAGTCCAGGAAAAGAGGTGGACCCCTGGGTAGCTTGCTGGAGTAAGAGGTCCATAGGTTCAGGGCCAGGGGGCACCCAGGGGCCTATACTGCAAGTCCAGGGAGAGAGGTGGACCCCTGGGTAGCTTGCTGGGGTCAGAGACCCCTTGATGGAGGGCAAGGGGGCACCCTTGGGCCTAAACTGCAAGTCCACAAAGAGAGGTGGACATCTGGGTAGCTTTCTGGGGTCAGAGGCCCCTAGGTGGAGGGCCAGGGGGCACCCTGGGACCTATATTGCAAGTCCAGGGAGACAGTTGGACTCCTGGGTAGCTTGCTGGGGTACGAGGCCTCTAGGTGGAGGGCCAGGGGGCACTCTGGTGCCTATACTGCAAGTCCATTGAGAGAGGTGGACCATTAGGTAGCTTGCTGGGGTCAGAGGCCACTAGGTGGGGGGCCAGGGGGCACCCTGGGGCCTATACTGCAAGTCCAGGGAGAGAGATGGACCCCTGGGTAGCTTGCTGCGGTCAAAGACCCCTAGGTGGAGGGCCAGGGGGCACCTTGGGGTCTATACTGAAAGTCCAGGGAGAGAGGTGGACCCCTGAGTAGCTTGCTGGCGTCAGAGACCCCTAGGTGGAGGGCAAGGGGGCAACCCTGGGGCCTAACTGCAAGTCCAGGGAGAGAGGTGGACCCCTGGGTAGCTTGCTGGGGTCAGAGTTCTCTTGGTAGAGGGCCAGGGGGCAACCTTTTGGCCTATACTGCAAGTCCAGGGAGAGAGGTGGACCCCTGGGTAACTTGCTGGGGTCTGCGGCCCCTAGATGGAGGGCCAGGGGGCATTCTGAGGCCTATACTGCAAGTCCATTGAGAGAGGTCGACCCCTAGGTAGCTTGCTGGGGTCAGAGGCCACTAGGTGGAGGGCCAGGGGGCACCCTGGGGCCTATACTGCAAGTCCAGGGAGAGAGGTGGACCCCTGGATAGCTTGCTGGGGTCAGAGGCCCCTAGGTGGAGGGCCAGGGGGCACCCAGGGGACTATACTGCAAGTCCATTGAGAGAGTTGGACCCCTAGGTAGCTTGCTGGGGTCAGAGGCCACTAGGTGGAGGGCCAGGGGGCACCCTGGGGCCTATATTGCAAGTCCAGGGAGAGAGGTGGACCCCTGGGTGGCTTGCTTGGGTCAGAGGCCCCTAGGTTGAGGGCCTGGGGGCACCCTGGAGCCTTTACTGCAAGTCCAGGGAGAGAGGTGGACCCCTGGGTAGCTTGCTGGGATCAGAGTTCCCTTGGTGGAGGGCCAGGGGGCAACCTTTTGGCCTATATTGCAAGTCCAGGGAGGGAGGTGGACCCCTGGGTAGCTTGCTGGGGTCAAAGGTGACTAGGTGGAGGGCCAGGGGGCACCCTGGGGCCTATACTGCAAGTCCAGGGAGAAAGGAGGACCCCTGGGTAGCTTGCTGGAGTCAGAGGCCCCTAGGTGGAGGGCCAGGGAGCACCCTGGGTTCTAAACTGCAAGTCCAGGGAGAGAGGTGGACCCCTGGGTGGCTTGCTTGGGTCAGAGGCCCCTAGGTTGAGGGCCAGGGGGCACCCTGGAGCCTATACTGCAAGTCCAGGGAGAGACGTGGAACAATGGGTAGCTTGTAGGGGTCAGTGTTCCCTAGGTGGAGGGGCATGGGGCAACCCTGGGGCCTGTACTGTAAATCCAGGGAGAGAGGTGGACACCTGGGTAGCTTGCTGGAGTCAGAGGCCAATAGGTGCAGGGCCAGGGTGCACCCTTGGGCCTATACTGCAAGTCCAGGGTGAGAGGTGAACCCCTGGGTAGCTTTCTGGGGTCAAAGGCCACTAGGTGGAGGGCAAGGGTGCACCCCGGGGCCTATACTGCAAGTCCAGTGAGAGAGGTGGACCCCTGGGTAACTTGTTGGGGTCAGCGGCCCCTAGGTGGAGGGCTAGGGGGCACCCTGGGGCCTTTACTGCAAGTCCAGGGAGAGAGGTGGACCCCTGGGTAGCTTGCAGGGGTCAGAGACCCCTAGGTGGAGGGTTAGGGGGCACCTTGGGGTCTATACTGCAAGTCCAGGGAGAGAGGTGGACCTCTGGGCAGCTTTCTGGGGTCAGAGACCCTTAGGTGGAGGGCTAGGGGCACCTTGGGGCCTATACTGCAAGTCCAAGGAGAGAGGTGGACCCCTGTGTAGCTTGGTGGAGTCAGAGGCCCCTAGGTGCAGGGCCTGGGGGCACCCTGGGGCCTATACTGCAAGTCCAGGGAGAGAGGTGGACCCCTGGGTAGCTTGCTGGAGTCAGAGACCCCTTGTTGGAGGGCAAGGGGCAACCCTTGGGCCTATACTGCAAGTCCAGGGAGAGAGGTGGACCTCTGGGTCGGTTGCTTGGGTCAGAGGCCCCTAGGTGGATGGCCAGGGGGCACCCTGGGGCCTATACTGCAAGTCCAGGGAGAGAGGTGGACCTCTGGGTAGCTTGTTGGGGTCAGCGGCCCCTAGGTGGAGAGCCAGGGGGCACCTTATGGTCTATACTGCAAGTGCAGGGAGAGAGGTGGACCCCTGGGTAGCTTGCTGGGGTCAGAGGCCCCGTAGGTGGAGGGCCAGGGGGCACCTTGGGGTCTATACTGCAAGTCCAGGGAGAGAGGCTGACCCCTGAGTAGCTTGCTGGGGTCAGAGACCCCTAGGTGGAGGGAAAGGGGGCAACCCTGGGGCCTTTACTGCAAGTCCAGGGAGAGAGGTGGAACCCTGGGAAGCTTGCAGGCGTCAGAGGCCCCTAGGTGGAGGGTTAGGGGGCACCTTGGGGTCTATACTACAAGTCCAGGGAGAGAGGCGGACCCCTGGATAGCTTGCGGGGGTCAGAAACCCCTAGGTGGAGGGCAAGGGGGCAACACTGAGGCCTTTACTGCAAGTCCAGGGACTGAGGTGGACCCCTGGGTAGCTTGCTGGGGTGATAGGCTTCAACATGGGGGGCCAGGGGGCACCCTGTGGCCTATACTGCAAGTCCAGGGAGAGAGGTGGACCCCTGGGTTGCTTGCTGGGGTCAGAGGCCCCTAGGTGGAGGGTAAGGGGGCACCCTGGGCCTCTAGTGCAAGTCCAGGGAGAGAGGTGGACCCCTGGGTAGCTTGCTGGGGTCAGAGGCCCCTAGGTGGAGCGTAAGGGGGTACCCTGGGGCCTATAGTGCATGTCCAGGGAGGGAGGTGGACCCCTGGGTAGCTTGCTGGGGTCAGAGGCCCCTAGGTGGAGGGCCAGGGGGAACCCTGGGGCCTATAGTGCAAGTCCAGGAAGAGAAGTGGACCCCTGGGTAGCTTGCTGGAGTCAGAGGCCCCTAGGTGCAGGACCAGGGGGCACCCAGGGGCCTATACTGCAAGTCCAGGGAGAGAGGTGGACCCCTGGGTAACTTGCTGGGGTCAGAGGCCTCTTGTTGGAAGGCCAGAAGTCACCCTGGGGCCTATACTTAAAGTCCAGGGAGAGAGGTGGTCCCCTGGGTAGCTTGCAGGGGTAAGAGGCCCCAAGGTTGAGGGCCAGGGGGCACCCTGGGGCCTATACTGCAAGTCCACGGAGAGACGTGGACCCCTGGGTAGCTTGCTGAGGTCAGAGGCCCTTAGGTGGAGGCAAGGGGGCACTTTGGGGACTACACTGCAAGTCCAGGGAGAGAGGTGGACCGCTGGGTCGCTTGCTTGGGTCAGAGGCCCCTAGGTGGAGGGAAAGGGGGCACCCTGCGGCCTATACTGCAAGTGCAGGGAGAGAGGTGGAACCCTGGGTAGCTTGCTGGGGTCAGAGGCCCCGTAGGTGGAGGGCCAGGGGGCACCTTGGGGTCTATACTGCAAGTCCAGGGAGAGAGGTGGACCCCTGAGTAGCTTGCTGGGGTCAGAGACCCCTAGGTGGAGGAAAAGGGGGTACCCTGGGGCCTTTACTGCAAGTCCAGGGAGAGAGGTGGACCCCTGGGTAGCTTGCAGGCGTCAGAGGCCCCTAGGTGGAGGGTTAGGGGGCACCTTGGGGTCTATACTGCAAGTCCAGGGAGAGAGGCGGACCCCTGGATAGCTTGCTGGGGTCAGAAACCCCTAGGTGGAGGGCAAGGGGGCAACCCTGAGGCCTTTACTGCAAGTCCAGGTAGTGAAGTGGACCTCTGGGTAGCTTGCTGCGGTGATAGGCTTCTACATGGGGAGCCAGGGGGCACCATGTGGCCTATACTGCAAGTCCAGGGATAGAGGTGGACCCCTGGGTAGCTTGCTGGGGTCAGAGGCCCCTAGGTGGAGGGTAAGGGGGCACCCTGGGGCCTATAGTGCAAGTCCAGGAAGAGAGGTGGATCCCTGGGTAGCTTGCTGGAGTTAGACACCCCTAGGTGCAGGGCCTGGGGGCACCCTGGGGCCTATACTGCAAGTCCAGGGAGAGAGGTTGACCCCTGGGTAGCTTGCTGGGGTCAGAGGCCCCTTGTTGGAAGGCCAGAAGTCACCCTGGGGCCTATATTGCAAGTCCAGGGAGAGAGGTGGTCCTTTGGGTAGCTTGCAGGGGTAAGAGGCCCCTAGGTTGAGGGCCAGGGGGCACCCTGGGGCCTATACTGCAAGTCCACGGAGAGATGTGGACCCCTGGGTAGCTTGCTGCGGTCAAAGACCCCTTGTTGGAGGGCAAGGGGGCACCCTTGGGCCTATGCTGCAAGTCCAGGGAGAGAGGTGGACCCCTGGGTCGCTTGCTGGGGTCAGAGGCCCCTAGGTGGAGGGAAAGGGGGCATCCTGCGGCCTATAATGCAAGTGCAGGGAGAGAGGTGGACCCCTGGGTAGCTTGCTGAGGTCAGAGGTGCCGTAGGTGGAGGGCCAGGGGGCACCTTGGGGTCTATACTGAAAGTCCAGGGAGAGAGGTGGACCCCTGAGTAGCTTGCTGGCGTCAGAGACCCCTAGGTGGAGGGCAAGGGGGCAACCCTGGGGCCTAACTGCAAGTCCAGGGAGAGAGGTGGACCCCTGGGTAGCTTGCAGGCATCAGAGGCCCCTAGGTGGAGGGTTTGGGGGCACCTTGGGGTCTAAACTGCAAGTCCACGGAGAGACGTGGACCCCTGGGTAGCTTGCTGAGGTCAGAGGCCCTTAGGTGGAGGGAAAGGGGGCACCCTGCGGCCTATACTGCAAGTCCAGGGATAGAGGTGGACCCCTGGGTAGCTTGCTGGGGTCAGAGGCCCCTAGGTGGAGGGTAAGGGGGCACCCTGGGGCCTATAGTGCAAGTCCAGGGAGAGAGGTGGACCCCTGGGTAGCTTGCTGGAGTTAGAGACCCCTAGGTGCAGGGCCTGGGGGCACCCTGGGGCCTATACTGCAAGTCCAGGGAGAGAGGTCGACCCCTGGGTAGCTTGCTGGGGTCAGAGGCCCCTTGTTGGAAGGCCAGAAGTCACCCTGGGGCCTATATTGCAAGTCCAGGGAGAGAGGTGGTCCTTTGGGTAGCTTGCAGGTGTAAGAGGCCCCAAAGTTGAGGGCCAGGGGGCACCCTGGGGCCTATACTGCAAGTCCACGGAGAGACGTGGACCCCTGGGTAGCTTGCTGAGGTCAGAGGCCCTTAGGTGGAGGCAAGGGGGCACTCTGGGGCCTACACTGCAAGTCCAGGGAGAGAGGTGGACCCCTGGGTCGCTTGCTGGGGTCAGAGGCCCCTAGGTGGAGGGAAAGGGGGCACCCTGCGGCCTATACTGCAAGTGCAGGGAGAGAGGTGGAACCCTGGGTAGCTTGCTGGGGTCAGAGGCCCCGTAGGTGGAGGGCCAGGGGGCACCTTGGGGTCTATACTGCAAGTCCAGGGAGAGAGGTGGACCCCTCGGTAGCTTGCAGGCGTCAGAGGCCCCTAGGTGGAGGGTTAGGGGGCACCTTGGGGTCTATACTGCAAGTCCAGGGAGAGAGGCGGACCCCTGGATAGCTTGCTGGGGTCAGAAATTCTAGGTGGAGGGCAAGGGGGCAACCCTGAGGCCTTTACTGCAAGTCCAGGTAGTGAAGTGGACCCCTGGGTAGCTTGCTGCGGTGATAGGCTTCTACATGGGGGGCCAGGGGGCACCATGTGGCCTATACTGCAAGTCCAGGGATAGAGGTGGACCCCTGGGTAGCTTGCTGGGTTCAGAGGCCCCTAGGTGGAGGGTAAGGGGGCACCCTGGGGCCTATAGTGCAAGTCCAGGAAGAGAGGTGGACCCCTGGGTAGCTTGCTGGAGTTAGAGACCCCTAGGTGCAGGGCCTGGGGGCACCCTGGGGCCTATACTGCAAGTCCAGGGAGAGAGGTCGACCCCTGGGTAGCTTGCTGGGGTCAGAGGCCCCTTGTTGGAAGGCCAGAAGTCACCCTGGGGCCTATATTGCAAGTCCAGGGAGAGAGGTGGTCCTTTGGGTAGCTTGCAGGGGTAAGAGGCCCCTAGGTTGAGGGCCAGGGGGCACCCTGGGGCCTATACTGCAAGTCCAGGGAGAGAGGTGGACCCCTGGGTCGCTTGCTGGGGTCAGAGGCCCCTAGGTGGAGGGAAAGGGGGCATCATGCGGCCTATACTGCAAGTGCAGGGAGAGAGGTGGACCCCTGGGTAGCTTGCTGGGGTCAGAGGTGCCGTAGGTGGAGGGCCAGGGGGCACCCTGGGGTCTATACTGAAAGTCCAGGGAGAGAGGTGGACTCCTGAGTAGCTTGCTGGCGTCAGAGACCCCTAGGTGGAGGGCAAGGGGGCAACCCTGGGGCCTAACTGCAAGTCCAGGGAGAGAGGTGGACCCCTGGGTAGCTTGCAGGCATCAGAGGCCCCTAGGTGGAGGGTTAGGGGGCACCTTGGGGTCTATACTGCAAGTCCAGGGAGAGAGGCGGACGCCTGGATAGCTTGCTGGGGTCAGAAACCCGTAGGTGGAGGGCAAGGGGGCAACCCTGAGGCCTTTACTGCAAGTCCAGGGAATGAGGTGGAACCCTGGGTAGCTTGCTGGGGTCAGAGGTCCCTAGGATGAGGGCCAGGGGTCACCCTGGAGCATATACTGCAAGTCCAAGGAGAGAGTTGGACCCGTGGGTAGCTTGCTGGGGTCAGAGGCCCTTAGGTGGAGGGCCAGGGGCACCCTGGGGCTAATACTGCAAGTCCAAGGAGAGAGGTGGACCCCTGGATAGCTTGCTGGAGTCAGAGGCCCCTAGGTGCAGGGACTGGGGCCACCCTGGGGCCTATATTGCAAGTCCAGGGAGAGAGGTGGACCCCTGGGTAGCTTGCTGGAGTCAGAGACCCCTTGTTGGAGGGCAAGGGGCAACCCTTGGGCCTATACTGCAAGTCCAGGGAGAGAGGTGGACCCCTGGGTAACTTGCTGGGGTCAGCGGCCCCTAGGTGGAGGGCCAGGGGCACCCTGGGGCCTATACTGCAAGTCCAGGGAGAGAGGTGGACCCCTGGGTATCTTGCTGCGATCAAAGGCCCCTAGGTGGAAGGCCAGGGGGCACCTTGGGTTCTATACTGCAAGTCCAGGGAGAGAGGTGGACCCCTGGGTAGCTTGCTGGGGTCAGACACCACTAGGTGGAGGGCATGAGGGGCAACCCTATGGCCTTTACTGTAAGTCCAGGGAGAGAGGTGGAACTCTGAGTAGCTTGCCGGGGTCAGAGGCCCCTTGTTGGAAGGCCAGAAGGCACCCTGGGGCTTATACTGCAAGTTAAGGGAGAGAGGTGGTCCCCTGGGTAGCTTGCTGGGGTAAGAGGCCCCTAGGTTGAGGGCCAGTGGGCACCCTGGGGCCTTTACTGCAAGTCCACTGGGAGAAGTGGACCCCTGGGTAGCTTGCTGGGGTCAGAGACCCCTAGGTGGAGGGCAAGGGGGCAACCCTGGGGCCTTTACTGCAAGTCCAGGGAGAGAGGTGGACCCCTGGGTAGCTTGTGGGGGCCAGAAGCCCCTAGGTGGAGAGCCAGGGGGCACCCTGGAGCATATACTGCAAGTCCAGGGAGAGAGTTGGACCCGTGGGTAGCTTGCTGGGGTCAGAGGCCCCTAGGTGGAGGGCCAGGATGCACCCTATAACCTATAGTGCAAGTCCAGGGAGAGAGGTGGACCCCTGGGTAGCTTTCTGGGGTCAGTGGCCCTTAGGTGGAGTGCTAGGGGCACCCTGGGGCCTATACTGCTTGTCCAAGTAGAGAAGTGGACCCCTGGGTACTTTGCTGCGGTCAAAGGCCCCTAGGTGGAAGGCCAGGGGGCACCTTGGAGTCTTTACTGCAAGTCCAGGGAGAGAGGTGGACCCCTGGGTAGCTTGCTGGGGTCAGAGGCCCCTAGGTGGAGGGCCATGGGGCACCCTGGGGCCTATATTGCAAGTCCAGGGAGAGAGGTGGACCCCTGGGTAGCTCGCTGGGGTGATAGGCTTCTACATGGGGGGCCAGGGGGCACCCTGTGGCCTATACTGCAAGTCCAGGGAGAGAGGCGGACCCCTGAGGTAGCTTGCTGGGGTCAGAGGCCCCTAGGTGGAGGGCAAGAGGGCACCCTGGGGCCTATAGTGCAAGTCCAGGGAGAGAGTTGGACCCCTGGGTCGCTTGCTGGGGTCAGAGGCCCCTAGGTGGAGGGCCAGGGGGCACCCTGGGGCCTATAGTGCAAGTCCAGGGAAAGAGGTGGTCCCCTGGGTAGCTTGCAGGGGTCAGAGGCCCCTAGATTGAGGGACAGGGGCACCCTGGGGCCAATTCTGCAAGTCCACAAAGAGAGGTGGATCCCTGGGTAGCTTGCTGGGGTCAGAGGCCCCTAGGTGGAGGGCCAGGGGGCACTCTGGGGCCTATACTGCAAGTCCAGGGAGAGAGGTGGAACCCTGGGTCGCTTGCTGGGGTCAGAAACCCCTAGGTGAAGAAAAAGGGGGCACCCTGGGGCCTATACAGCAAGTCCAGGGAGAGAGGTGGACCCCTGGGTAGCTTGCTGGGGTCAGAGGCCCCTAGGTGGAGGGCCATGGGGCACCCTGGGGTCTATATTTCAAGTCCAGGGAGAGAGTTGGACCCCTGGGTAGCTTGCTGGGGTACGAGGCCTCTTAGTGAAGGGCCAAGGGGCACCCTGGGGCCTATACTGCAAGTCCAGGGAGAGACGTGGACCCCTGGGTAGCTTGCTGGAGTCAGAGGCCCCTACGTGGAGGGCCAGGGGGCCCTCTGGGGCCTATACTGCAAGTCCATTGAGAGAGGTGGACCTCTAGGTAGCTTGCTGGGGTCAGAGGCCACTAGGTGGAGGGCCAGGGGGCACCCTGGGGCCTATACTGCAAGTCCAGGGAGAGAGGTGGACCCCTGGGTGGCTTGCTTGGGTCAGAGTCCCCTAGGTTGAGGGCCAGGGGGCACCCTGGAGCCTATAATGCAAGTCCAGGGAGAGAGGTGGACCCCTGGGTAGCTTGCTAGGGTCAGAGGCCCCTAGGTGGAGGGCCAGGGGGCACCCTGGGGCCTATAGTGCAAGTCCAGGGAGAGAGGTGGACCCCTGGGTAGCTTGCTGGGTTCAGAGGCCCCTAGGTGGAGGGCCAGGGTTCACCCTGGGGCCTATAGTGCCAGTCCAGGAAGAGAGGTGGACACCTGGGTAGCTTGCTAGAGTCAGAGGCCCCTAGGTGCAGGGCCAGTGGGCATCCTGGGGCCTATACTGCAAGTCCAGGGAGAGAGGTGGACCCCTGGGTAGCTTGCTGGGGTCAGAGGCTCCTATGTTGAGGGACAGGGGGCACCCTGGGGCCTATTCTGCAAGTCCACAAAGAGAGGTGGACTACTGGGTAGCTTACTAGGGTTAGAGGCCCCTAGGTGGAGGGCCAGTGGGCACTCTAGGGCCTATACTGCAAGTCCAGGGAGAGAGGTGGAACCCTGGGTCGCTTGCTGTAGTCAGAAGCCCCTAGGTGGAGCGAAAGGGAAAACCCTGGGTCTACACTGCAAGTCCAGGGAGAGAGGTGGACCCCTGGTTAGCTTGCTGGGGTCAGAGACCCCTAGGTGGAGGGCAAAGGGGCAACCCTGGGGCCTATACAGCAAGTCCAGGGAGAGAGTTGGACCCGTGGGTAGCTTGCTGGGGTCAGAGGCCCCTAGGTGGAGGGCCAGGGGGCACCCTGGAACCTATAGTGCAAGTCCAGGGAGAGAGGTGGACCCCTGGGTAGCTTTCTGGGGTCAGAGGCCCTTAGGTGGAAGGCTAGGGGCACCCTGGGGCCTTTACTGCAAGTCCAAGGAGAGAGGTGGACCCCTGGGTAGCTTGCTGGAGTCAGAGGCCCCTAGGTGCAGGGCCTGGGGGCACCCTGGGGCTTACACTGCAAGTCAAAAGAGAGAGGTGGACCCCTGGGTAGCTTGCTGGGGTCAGAGGCCCCTAGGTGGAGGGCCAAGGGGGAACCCTGGGGCCAATACTGCAATTCCAAGGCAAGGCTAGGCAAGGCAAGTTTATTTATATAGCACATTTCATACACAATGGCAATTCAAAGTGCTTTACTTAAACAAGAATAAAAGAAACAAGTAAAATAAAAATAAAAACAAATAATAAAAATGCGTAAAAACAAAACAAAACATAAAAACAGGTAAAATGTGATATAAAAGAATTAAGAAGAAGAGAAAAACATAATAGTGCAATCTGTCGGACGCAGCACAGTGCTCATTCAGTAAAGGCACAGGTAAACAGATGTGTTTTCAGTCTTGATTTGAATGTGCCTAATGTGCGAGCACATCTGATCATTTCTGGAAGCTGATTCCAGCAGCGAGGGGCATAATGGCTAAAAGCCGATTCACCCTGCTTTGACTGAACTCTTGGAACTTCTAGTTTATATGATCCTAATGATCTGAGTGATCTGTTAGGTTTGTATTCAGTGAGCATATCTGTAATGTATTTAGGTCCTAGGCCATTTAGTGATTTATAGACCAGTAATAATACTTTAAAATCTATTCTGAATGTAACTGGCAGCCAGTGTAAAGACCTGAGGACAGGTGTGATGTGTTTTTATTTTCTGGTTCTGGTTAGAATTCTGGCTGCAGCGTTCTGGATGAGCTGTAACTGTCTGACTGTCTTTTTAGGAAGACCAGTGAGGAGTCCATTACAGTAATCCACCCTGCTGCTGATAAAAGCATGAACAAGTTTTTCTAAATCTTCACTAGAAACAAAGCATCTGATTCTTGCAATATTTTTGAGATGATAGTATGCTGATTTACTGACTGCTTTGACATGACTGTTGAAACTCAGATCTGACTCAAGAGTCACACCAAGATTCTTGACCTTATTTTTTTGTCGTTTGACCTTTAGTGCCAAGGTACGCATTTACCTTGCGAACCTCATCTTTGTTTCCAAACACAATCCTTTCAGTTTTCTCTTTGTTTAACTGAAGAAAGTTTTGGCACATCCAATTGCTCATTTCATCAATGCATTGGCAGAGGGTGTCAATGGGGCTGTAGTCATTAGGCAGTAAGGCTAGGTAGATCTGAGTGTCATCAGCATAGCTGTGGTAGGAGATTTGGTTCTTTCTCATTATTTGGCTCAGAGGAAGCATGTAAAGGTTGAACAGGAGAGGTGCCAGAATCGAGCCTTGTGGGACTCCACACGTCATGGGTGTCCACCTCGACCTATGGTCGTTATATACTGACATGGTAACCTCTACCTTCAAGGTAAGATCTAAACCATTTGAGGACCGTGCCAGACAGCCCAACCCAGTTTTCCAGCCTATCCAGAAGTATGCTGTGATCGACAGTGTCAAATGCAGCACTGAGATCCAACAATACCAGCACTGTTATTTTACCTGAATCTGTATTTAGGCGTATATCATTGATTATCTTTATAAGAGCGCTATCTGTACTGTGATGTGCTCTGAAACCAGATTGAAAATTGTCTAAACACCCCCTGAAGTTTAAGAACTTGTTAATGTTTTCAATGATTTTGCCAATGAAAGGGAGATTTGAGATTGGCCTGTAATTGCTCAATAGGGTGTTATCCAGGTTGCTCTTCTTCAAGAGGGGTTTAACAACTGCAGTTTTAAGTGAGGTTGGAAAAATCCCTGAGAGAAGTGAAGCATTTACCACTTTTAGAAGATCCATTTCTAAACAGGTAAACACCGATTTGAAGAATTATGTGGATAGCGTGTCAAGACTGCAGGTTGATGTTTTCATAACTTGCACAATTTCTTCTAAGATTTTGCCGTTAATTGCCATGAAATCAGACATAATGTCTGACTTCTCAAGTTGTGGTTGAGCTTGTTTGATATCGACACAACTTGACTGATTGGATGAGCTGATTGCCTTTCTGATATTATTAATCTTATCAGTGAAGAAATGAGCAAACTCATTACATTTGCTTTCAGAGAGGAGCTCACTTGGAATCCGACTGGGGGGGTTTGTAAGTCTCTCTAACGTTGCAAAGAGTGTGCGAGTATTATTTAAGTTGCTGTTTATAAGGCTTGAAAAGAAAGTCTGTCTAGCAGTGTTTAGTTCCATATTAAAGGCATGAAGACTGTCTTTATAGATATTATAATGGACTACTAGTTTCGTCTTTCTCCACATACGCTCAGCTTTTCTGCACTGTCTTTTCATCATTTGAACTCTCGGTGACCTTGTCCAAGATCCCTTTTGCCTGCCAGTCATCTTCTTGACTTTAACAGGAGCGATGTCATTTATGACATTCTCAATTTTAGAATTGAACAAATCAAGGAGAGAATCAACAGAATCTGCAGATATACTTGGTGCTAGCGATATGGCCTTCATAAACTGCTCACTAGTGTTCTCATTTATGCATCTCTTTCTGACAGAGACAGATCTGTCTTTAATAGCTGGAGTGATCAATATGTCAAAAAAGATACAGAAATGATCAGATAGTGCCACATCCTTAACAACAGTCGATGAAATGTGTAAACCCTTAGTTATAAGTAGATCAAGAGTGTGTCCGAGATTGTGTGTGGGTCCTTGAACATGCTGAGTCAGACCAAAAGTGTTAAAAACAGTAAACAGTTCTTTTACAGCATTGATTTCTGGATTATCAATGTGAATATTAAAATCCCCAGCAATACTAAAATAATCAAATTCAGAGGTTACAATTGATAACAGCTCTGTAAAATCCTCAATAAAAGCTGGAGAATATTTTGGAGGTCTGTAGATAATGATCAGTAAGATGCGTGGAGACCCTTTTAGTGCTATACTCAGATATTCAAAAGACAAATAGTCACCAAATGACACTTGTTTACATTCATAGACATCTTTAAACAGGGCAGCGATGCCCCCACCTCTCCTATTAGCTCTGCAAACACTCAAAAAGTCAAAGTTTAAAGGAGCTGCTTCATTCAGAACTGCTGCGCTACAGCTGTCATCTAGCCAAGTTTCATTTTAAAGCATAAAATCAAGGCAATTTGTGTTGATAAAATCATTGACTAAAAGAGACTTATTGTTGAGTGATCTGATGTTTAAAAACGCTAACTTAACAGTTTTAGCTGTTTTTTCTATAGTAGTCTCAGATCTACATTTAATAGACACCAGATTTGAATGATTTGCTATACGGTCTGAAAGAGTCTTTGGTTTTCTGTCACTTAACACAACACATATCTGCTTAGAGAAAGCTACAGACACACTGGGTTCCTGCTTGTTCTGAAAACATTTGATAAAGACACTGTTATCAAAGCAGGTCCCCGACACACATCAGAGAGAGCTCTTGTGTTCACCAGCTGAAGATGGGGCGTTGTTGTTTGGGCCCTGGCGGTGTGATCGGAGGGCTCTTCCAGGTGGGCTCATAGGTGGTTGTGGAGCAGGCCGCTTTTTGGTTGGTAACTGGGGGCTTGGGGCAATGGAGTGTGAAAGTTTAGTTCCAGCATACACCAGTTCCTCCATCTTTTTTGAAAAACCCAAGAGTGGTGACAATGAGAACGTGTCCGGTGACAGAGGCTGTGCATCTGGAGATTCTGTCTGCAGAAATATGTTTTCCTGAGGATCATTTTTGAGTGACGAGACTTGATGCTGTTCTGATGCGTCACAGTCTGCCTGTGTTGAGCAGAGGGCAACTGATAGTGTATCTATCAACATTGGGTGTTTTGGCTGCATGGCATTATCACTGTCCTTGGGTGATTCGTCAGCCACAAGTCCACTCAGGAGCTGATTTGAGGTCCTGTGGTCATCTGGACATTTGCTAGGTGTGTGTGTACAATTCAGTTCAGTGGCATACACAGCTGATGGATGATTGAGGGAGAAAAAAATATTGTCCTTTAGCACCTTTGCACCAAGTTTGTTTGGATGAAGGCCGTCTGATGTAAACAGCTGTCTTTGGTTCCAGAAGAGATTGAAGTTGTTGATGAAATTCAGTCCTTTCTTGTTACATGTTTTCTGTAGCCATACATTTAGACCAAGAAGCCGTGAAAACATATTTGTCCCTTTTGCAGGGAGTGGTCCACTTATGAACGGCTGAACCTTCAATCTTTCAGCTGTTTCCAAGAGCTCACAGAAATCTTTCTTGAGCAGTTCTGACTGTTCCTTTCGAATATCATTCTTCCCCACATGGATGATAATCCGTTTTGCAGTACTGTGCTTTTTCAGAATTTCCTCAAGTTCTTTGTTTACATCAGAAACTGTTGCATGAGGAAAGCAGTATGTCATAGTAGATTTGCTCCTGAAATTCTTGATTATTGAATCTCCTACGACTAGTGTTCTTATCTCTGTTGCAATCGGAGCAGAATGCCGCTGTCTAATCGGCTTTGAGCCTCTGTTCCATGCAGAATTAGTTGCTGAATCATGCGATCTCTGTCTGACTGCATTTGGGGATTCTTCACCCATATTACTCAAAACTTCATATCTGTTCTGAAGCTGTATTTGAGTCCGAGCTGTATTTGGGGTAGAAGACGCTAATGCGGCAGCGTATGATCTGACCCCACGAGTACCCTTTGGTCTCGCACCTTGTTTATGCCAATGCTCATTTTCAAAAGTTCTTTTCTGTTTTTCTGTGCTCAAAACAATAGCAGGAACAGATTTATGGGACTCACCGGCTGTGTGCTGAGAGAATCCACAATGAAGCTGAAGTTCTGGTCGGATCGCAAGCAACTTCGTTTCAAGAACTACAATCTTTTGTAGAAGTTTGTGGCAGTTTGTACAGCAGTGAGAATCTGAATTTATCCGATCCAGAGGCATTTTCACAGCCGTGTCTTCCCGTCTCCGGAATGTAAGCAGCTGGTAGCGGGAGGATTGCTTAGACGGTAATTTCCCTCTTGTTAGTAAAGCTATATTCCAGAAAGTTTGAAGAATCGATGCTGATCTTCAAGCCGTGTTGTTTGAGCACTGTGCTGATAGGCTCAAGTTAAAATTAGGGTATAAGATATAAAAGCAAGAGTGCGAAGAGCGGAGCAGTGGGCAAAGACGTCCGAACAGTAGCAAAGCAGGAAGTAAAATTCCAGGGAGAGAGGTGGACCCCTGGGTAGCTTGCTGGGGTGATAGGCCTCTACATGGGGGGCCAGGGGGCACCCTGTGGGCTATACTGCAAGTCAAGGGAGAGAGGTGGACCCCTGGGTAGCTTGCTGGGGTCAGAGGCCCCTAGGTGCAGGGCCAGGGGGCACCCTGGGGCCTATAGTGCAAGTCCAGGGAGAGAGGTGGATCCCTGGGTAGCTTGCTGTGGTCAGAGGCCGCTAGATGGAGGGCCAGGGGGCACCCTGGGGCCTATAGTGCAAGTCCAGGAAGAGAGGTGGACCCCTGGGTAGCTTGCTGGAGTCAGAGGCCCCTAGGTGCAGGGCCAGGGGGCACCCTGGGGCCTATACTGCAAGTCCAGGGAGAGAGGTGGACCACTGGGTAGCTTGCTGGGGTCAGAGACCCCTTGTTGGAGGGCAAGGTGGCACCCTTGGGCCTATACTGCAAGTCCAGGGAGAGAGGTGGACCCCTGGGTAGCTTGCTTGTGTCAGAATCCCCTAGGTGGAGGGCCAGGGGGCACCCTGGGGCCTATACTGCAAGTCCAGGGAGAGAGGTGGACCCCTGGGTTGCTTGCTGGGGTCAGAGGCCCCTAGATGGAGGGCCAGGGTTCACTCTGGGGCCTATACTGAAAGTCCAGGGAGAGAGGTGGACCCCTTGGGAAGCTTGCTGGAGTCAGAGGCCCCTAGCTGGAGGGCCAGGGGGCACCCTGGGGCCTATACTGCAAGTCCAGGGAGAGAGGTGGACCTCTGGGTTGCTTGCTGGGGTCAGAGGCCCCTAGGTGGAGGGCAAGGGGGCAACCCTGGGGCCTTTACAGCAAGTACAGGGAGAGAGTTGGACCCTTGGGTAGCTTGCTGGGGTCAGAGGCCCATAGGTGGAGGGCCAGTGGGCACCCTGGAACCTATAGTGCAAGTCCAGGGAGAGAGGTGGACTCCTGTGTAGCTTGCTGTGGTCAGAGGCCCTTAGGTGGAGGGCTAGGGGCACCCTGGGGCCTATACTGCAAGTCCAAGGAGAGATGGACCCCTGGGTAGCTTGCTGGAGTCAGAGGCCCTTAGGTGCAGGGCCTGAGGGCACCCTGGGGCCTATACTGCAAGTCCAGGGAGAGAGGTGGACCCCTGGGTCGCTTGCTGGGGTCAGAGGCCCCTAGGTGGAGAGAAAGGGGGCACCCTTGGGCCTATACTTCGAGTCCAGGGAGAGTAATGGATCCCTGGGTAGCTTGCTGGAGTCAGAGGCCCCTAGGTGGGGGGCCAGGGGGCACCCTGGGGCCTATACTGCAAGTACAGGAAAAGAGGTGGACCCCTGGGTAGCTTGCTGGGGTCAGTGGCCCCTAGGTGGAGGGCCAGGGGGCACCCTGTGGTTTATACTGCAAGTCCAGGGAGAGAGGTGGACCCCTGGGTAGCTTGCTGGGGTCAGAGGCTACTAAGTGGATTGCCAGGGGGCACCCTAGGGCCTATACGGCAAGTCCAGGGAGATAGGTGTACCCCTGGGTAGCTTGCTGGGGTCAGAGGCCCTTAGATGGAGGGCCAGGGGGCACCCTAGGGCCTGTAGTGCAAGTCCAGGGAGAGAGATGGACCCCTGTGTAGCTTGCTGGGGTCAGAGACCACTAGGTGGAGGGCAAGGGGGCAACCCTGAGGCCTTTACTGCAAGTCCAGGGAGAGAGGTGGACCCCTGGGTAGCTTGCTGGGGTCAGAGGCCCCTAGGTGGAGGGCCAGGGGGCACCCTGGAGCATTTAATGCAAGTCAAGGGAGAGAGTTGGACCCATGGGTAGCTTGATGGGGTCAGAAGCCCCTAGGTGGAGGGCCAGGGGGCACCCTGAAAGCTATAGTGCAAGTCCAGGGAGAGAGGTGGACCCCTGGGTAGCTTTCTAGGGTCAGAGGCCTTTAGATGGAGGGCTAGGGAAAACCTGGGGCCTATACTGCAAGTCCAAGGAGAGAGGTGGACCCCTGGGTAGCTTGCTGGAGTCAGAGGCCTCTAGGTGCAGGGCCTGGGGGCACCCTGGGGCCTATACTGCAAGTCCAGGGAGAGAGGTGGACCCCTGGGTAGCTTGCTGGGGTCAGAGACCCCTTGTTGGAGGGCAAGGGGCAACACTTGGGCCTATACTGCAAGTCGAGGGACAGAGGTGGACCCCTGGGTCGCTTGCTTGGGTCAGAGGACCCTAGGTGGAAGCAAAGGGGGCACCCTTGGGCTTATACTGCAAGCCCAGGGAGTGAAGTGGAGCACTGGGTAGCTTGTAGGAGTCAGAGGCCCCTAGGTGGAGGGTCAGGGGGCACCCTGGGGCCTATAGTGGAAGTCCAGGGAGAGAGGTGGATCTCTGGGTAGCTTACTGGGGTCAGAGGCCCCTAGTTGGAGGGGCAGGGGGCACCCTGGGGCCTATACTGCAAGTCCAGGGAGAGAGGTGGACCCCTGGGTAGCTAGCTTTAGTTAGAGGCCCCTAGGTGGAGGGCCAGGGGGCACCATGGGGTCTCTACTGCAAGTCCAGGGAGAGAGGTGGACCCCTGGGTAGCTTGCTGGGGACAGAGACCCATAGGTGGAGGGCAAGGGGGCAACCCTGGAGCCTTTACAGCAAGTCCAGGGAGAGAGTTGAACCCCTGGGTAGCTTGCTGGGGTCAGAGGCCCCTAGGTGGAGGGCCAGTGGGCACCCTGGAACCTATAGTGCAAGTCCAGGGAGAGAGGTGGACTCCTGTGTAGCTTGCTGGGGTCAGAGGCCCTTAAGCGGAGGGCTAGGGGCACCCTGGGGCCTATACTGCAAGTCCAAGGAGAGATGGACCCCTGGGTAGCTTGCTGGAGTCAGAGGACCTTAGGTGCTGGGCCTGGGGGCACCCTGGGGCCTATACTGCAAGTCCAGGGAGAGAGGTGGACCCCTGGGTCGCTTGCTGGGGTCAGAGGCCCCTAGGTGGAGGGAAAGGGGGCACCCTGGGGCCTATACTGCAACTCCAGGGAGAGTAATGGACCCCTGGGTAGCTTGCTGGGGTCAGAGACCCCTAGGTGGAGGGCAAGGGAGCACCCTGGGGCCTATACTGCAAGTCCAGGGAGAGAAGTGGACCCCTGGGTAGCTTGCTGGGGTCAGAGACCCCTAGGTGGAGGGCCAGGGGGCACCCTGTGGTTTATACTGCAAGTCCAGGGAGAGAGGTGGACCCCTGGGTAGCTTGCTGGGGTTGAAGACCCCTAGATGGAAGGCAAGAGGGCACCCTGGGGCCTATACTCAAGTCAAGGGAGAGTAATGGACCCCTGGGTAGCTTTCTGGAATCAGAGGTCCCTAGGTGGAGGGCCAGGGGGCACCCTGGGGCCTATACTGCAAGTCCAGGGGGAGAGGTGGACCCCTGGGTTGCTTGCTGGGGACAGAGGCCCCTAGGTGGAGGGCCAGGGGGCACCCTGTGGTTTATACTGCAAGTCCAGGGAGAGAGGTGGACCACTGGGTAGCTTGCTGGGGTCAGAGGCTACTAGGTGGAGGGCCAGGGGGCACCCTGGGGCCCATACTGCAAGTCCAGGGAGAGAAGTGGAGCCCTGGGTAGCTTGCTGGGGTCAGAGACCCCTAGGTGGAGGGCAAGGGAGCACCCTGGGGCCTATACTGCAAGTCCAGGGAGAGAAGTGGACCCCTGGGTAGCTTGCTGGGGTCAGAGACCCCCAGGTGGAGGGCAAGGGAGCACCCTGGGGCCTATACTGCAAGTCCAGGGAGTGAGGTGGGCCCCTGGGTAACTTGCTGAGGTTAAAGTCCCCTAGGTGGAGGGCCAGAGGGCACCCTGGGGCCTATAGTGAAAGTCCTAGGAAAGAGGGAGACCCCTGGGTAGCTTGCTGGGGTCAGAGATCCTTAGGTGGAGGGCAAGGGGGCACCCTGGGACTTATTGTGCAAGTCCAGGGAGAGAGATGGACCCCTGGGTAGCTTGCTGGGGTTGAAGACCCCTAGATGGAAGGCAAGAGGGCACCCTGGGGCCTATACTCAAGTCAAGGGAGAGAGTTTGACCTAGCCCCTAGGTGGAGGGCCAGGGGGCACCCTGGGGCCTATAGTGCAAGTCCTGGGAGAGAGGTGGACACCTGGGTAGCTTCCTGGGGTCAGACACCCCAAGTTGGAGGGCAAGGGGACACCCTGGGGCCCATACTGCAAGTCCAGGGAGAGAGGTGTACCCCTGGGTAGCTTGCTGGGGTTAAAGACCCCTAGGTGGAGGGTAAGAGGGCACCCTGGGGCCTATACTCAAGTCCAAGGAGAGAGTTTGACCCCTGTGTACCTTACTGGGGTCAGATACCTCTAGGTGGAGGGCAAGTGGGGCACACTGGAGTCTATACTGCAAGTCCAAGGAGAGAGGTGGACCCCTGGGTAGCTTGCTGGGGTCAGAGGCACCTAGTTGGAGGTTCAGGGGGCACCCTAGGGCCTATACTGCAAGTCCAGGGAGAGTGGTGGACCCCTGGGTAGCTTGATGAGGTCAGAGATCCCTAGGTGGAGGGCCAGGGATTACCCTGTTGCCTATACTGCAAGTCCAGGGAGAGAAGTGGACCACTGGGTAGCTCGCTGTGGTCAGAGACCCCTAGGTGGAGGGCAAGTGGGCACTCTGGGGCCTATTTGGCAAGTCCAGGGAGAGAGGTGGACCCCTGGGTAACTTGCTGGGGTCAGAGACCCCTAGGTGGAGGGCAAGGGGGCACCCTGGGGCCTATCCTGCAAGTCCAGGGAGAGAGGTGGACCCCTGGGTAGCTTGCTGGGGTTAGAGATCCCTAGGTGGAAGGCAAAAGGGCACTCTGGGGCCTATACTCAAGACCAGGGAGAGAAGTGGACCCCTGGGTAGCTAGCTTAGGTCAGAGACCCTTAGTTTGATGGCAAATGGGCCCTCTGGGGCCGAGACTGCAAGTCAAGGGAGAAAGGTGGACCACTGGGTAGCTTGCTGGTGTCAGAGACCTCTAGAAGGAGGGCAAGGGGGACCTCTGGGGCCCAGACTGCAAGTCCAGGGAGACAGGTGGACCCCTGGGTAGCTTGTTGAGGTCAGAGACCCCTAGGTGGAGGGCAAGGGAGCCCTCTGGGGCCCAGACCACAAGTTCAGGAAGATAGGTTTGACCATGGGTAGCTTGCTGGGGTCAGGTACACCCTTAGGTGGAGGGAAGGGGGGCCCTCTGGGGCCCAGGTTGCAAGTCCAAAAAGAGAGGTGGACCCCTGGGCAGCTTGCTGGTGTAAGGCACCCATAGGTGGAGGGCAAGGGGGCTCTCAAGGGCACAGACTGAAAGTACAGAGAAATAGGAGGGCCCCTGGGTAGCTTGCTGGCATCAAAGACCCCTATGTGGAGGGCAAGGGGGCCATCTGGGGCCCAGACTGCAAGTCCAGGGAGAAAGTTGGGCCCCTTGGGAAGCTTGTTGGGGTCAGGGACCACTAGTTGGATGGCAAATGGGCCCTCGGGGGCCCACACTGCAAGTCCAGGGAGAGAGGTGGACCCCTGGGTAGCTTGCTGGGGTCAGAGACCCCTAGGTGGAAGGTAAGCGGGACCTCTGGGGCCCAGACTGCAAGTCCAGGGAGAGAGTTAGACCCCTGGGTAGCTTGCTGGGGTCAGGGACCCCTAGGTGGAGGGCAAGGGGGCTCTCTGGGGCACAGACTGCAAGTACAGAAAAGGAGGAGGGCCCCTGGGTAGCTTGCTGGGGTCAAAGACCCCTAGGTGGAAAGCAAGGGGGCTTTCTGGGGCCCATACTGCAAGTCCAGGGAGAAAGGTGGGCCCCTAGGTAGCTTGCTGGGGTCAAATACCCCTAGGTGGATGGCAAGGGAGCCCTCTGGAGCCCAGACTACAAGTTCAAAGAGAGAGGTGGACCCCTGGGTAGCTTGCTGGGGTGAGAGACCACTAGTTGGATGGCAAGGGGCCCTCTGGTGCTCAGACTGCAAGTCCAGGGAGAAAGGTGGGACCCTAGGTAGCTTGCTTGGGTCAAAGAAACCTAGGTGGAGGGCAAGGGGGCCCTCTGGGGCCCAGACTGCAAGTCCACGGACAGAGGTGGGCCCCTGGGTAGCTGGGTCAGAGACCCCTAGGTGGAGGGCAAGGGTGCCTTTTGGGGACCAGACAACAAGTCCAGGGAAAAGGTTGGCCCCTGGGTAGCTTGCTGGGGTCAGTGACCCCTTAGGTGGAGGGCAAGGGGGCCCTCTGGGGCCCAGACTGCAAGTCCAGGGAGAGAGGTGGGCCCCTGGGTAGCTTTTTGGTTTCAGAGACCACTATTTGGATGGCAAGGGGGCCCTCTGGGGCGCAGACTGCAAGTCCAGGGAGAATGGTGGACCCCTGGGTAGCTTGCTGGGGTCAGGGACCCCTAGGTGGAGGGCAAGGGGGCCCTCTGAAGCCTAGACTGCAATTTCAGGAAGATAGGTTGGCCCCTGGGTAGCTTGCTGGGGTCAGAGACCCCTAGATGGAGGGCAAAGGGGCCCTCTTGGTCCCCGACAGCAAGTCCAGGGAGTGTGGTGGGCCCCTAGGTAGCTTGCTGGGGGTCAGAGACCCCTAGGTGTAGGGCAAGGGTGCCCTTTGGGGACAAGACAACAAGTCCAGGGAGAGAGGTTGGCCCCTGGGTAGCTTGCTGGGGTCAGTGACCCCTTAGGTGGAGGGCAAGGGGGCCCTCTGGGGCCCAGACTGCAAGTCCAGGGAGAGAGGTGGGCCCCTGGGTAGCTTTTTGGGGTCAGAGACCACTAGTTGGATGGCAAAGGGCGCCCTCTGGGGCCCAGACTGCAAGTCCAGGGAGAGAGGTATACCCCTGGGTAGCTTGTTGGGGGTCAGAGACCCCTAGATGGAGGGCAAGGGAGACCCTAGATGGACTTGCAAACTGCAAGTCCAGGGAGAGAGGTGGGCCCCCTGGGTAGCTTGGTGGGTTCAAATACCACTAGTTGGATGGCATCGGGGCCCTCTGGGGCCCAGACTGCAAGTCCAGGGAGACAGGTGGACCCCTGGGTAGCTTGCTGAAGTCAGGGACCTTTAGGTGGAGGGCAAGGGGGCCCTCTGGGGCCCAGGCTGCAAGTACAGGAAGAGTTGTTGGCCCCTGGGTAGCTTTTTGGGGTCAAGGGCACCTTAGGTGGAGGGCAAGGGGGCCCTAAGGAGGACAGACTGCAACTCTAGAGAGAGAGGTTAGCCCCTGGGTAGGTGGAGGGCAAGGGGATCTTCTGAGAACCAGACTGTAAGTCCAGGGATAGAGACTAGCCACTGGGTAGCTGCTGGGGTGAGAGACCCTTTAGGTGAAGGGCAAGGGGGCCCTAAGGAGCTCAGACTGCAACTCTAGAGAGAGAGGTTAACCACTGGGTAGCTTGCTGGGGTCAGTGATCCCTTTGGTGGAAGTAAAGGTGGCCCTCTGGGTCCCAGACTTCAAGTCCAGGGAGAGAGGTTGGCCCCTGGGTAGCATGCTGGAGTTAGGGACTCTGTAGGTGGAGGGCAAGTGGCCCTAAGGAGCCCAGACTGCAAATCCTGGGAGAGAGGTTGGTACCTAGGTAGCTTGCTAACGAAACTCACTCATATGCATGTAAAGTTAAAAACGGAGTAAGTTGTGATTCATGTCCAAACACGGCAAGTAAAAATCAACATTTCAAAACACCAAATATTCCACTTTTCAATCTGGCAATCAAAGTAAACTTTCTTTTAGTAAAATACAGGAGAATATCATTTGTAGTCTCTCAGAGAAGATCAATGAGTGATCTGACCAGCTTGAAAAGATGGTGAAAGAAAATTCTTCCAAAATTGAAGCTCTAGGTAAATCCCTTACTTCTGTGCATGATGAATGGTTTTGCAGAAAGAAAATAAGGTGCTAAAAAGTGCAAACAACCTCTTGGAAAAAAAGTAAATGAAATTAATGTGAAAATTCATGACCAGGAATGATACAGCCGCAGATGGTGCATACGTTTGTATGGACTGCCTGAACAAACTAAAGAAAATGTGAAAATTAGAGTCATGGATGTATGCAAAGAGGTGGTCTCAGATACAGACAAACAGCAGGTGGGCCCCTGTTCAAGAGTGGTGATGATACGATTAATTTCACGTACAGCCAGAGATTTGGTCTGGAAAAACTCAAAAAAACAATGCGTATCTGACCACCAAGAGGATGCGGTTTAAGGAGGACCTGACAGCTTTTGACCTAGAGGCACGGAGTCGTCTTTGGCCGTTTGTTGAGAGAGCTAGGAAGGACGGCCAGAATGCATACTTCATTGGAGCGAGAGCTTTTGTCGATGGTAAAGAGATTCGTCCTGAAGAAGGCAATTGAACATAGATTGGTTGTCTTGTTATACTATCGTAATCAGTGGTATCTTTAAGACAGACAGACTTATTTTATTTAAGAGAGAAAAAAAAACTGATTTTAAGGCAAGGCAAGAAATGTTTATTTATATAGCACATTTCATACACAGTGGCAATTCAAAGTGCTTTACATAAACAAGAATAAAAGAAACAGGTATAAGAAAAATAAAAACAAACAATAAAAATGATTAAAAAACATAAAAACAGGTAAAATGTGATATAAAAGAATGTTAAAGAAGAGAAAAACATAATAGTGCAATCTGTCGGACATAGCACAGTGCTCATTCAGTAAAGGCACAGCTAAACAGATGTGTTTTCAGTCTTGATTTGAACATGACTAATGTTGGAGCCCATCTGATCATTTCTGGAAGCTAATTCCAGCAGCGAGGGACGTAGTGGCTGAAAGCTGATTCACCCTGCTTTGACTGAACTCTTGGAATTTCTAGTTTTATATGATCCTAAAGATCTGAGTGATCTGTTAGGTTTGTATTTAGTGAGCATATCTGTAATGTATTTAGGTCCTTGGCTATTTAGTGATTTATAGACAAGTAATAATACTTTAAACTCTATACTGAATGTAACTGGGAGCCAGTGTAAAGACCTGAGGACACATGTGATGTGCTCCGATTTTCTGGTTCTGGTCAGAATCCTGGCTGCAGCGTTCTGGATGAGCTGTAACTGTCTGACTGTCTTTTTAGGAAGACCAGTGAGCAGTCCATTGCAGTAATCCACACTGCTGCTGATAAAAGCGTGAACAAGTTTCTCTAAGTCTTCACTGGAAACAAAGCATCTGATTCTTGTAATGTTTTTGAGATGATAGTATGCTGATTTACTAACTGCTTTGATATGACTACTGAAACTCAGATCTGACTCTAGTACTGCCAAGGTACGCATTTACCTTGAGAACCTCATCTCTGTTCCCAAACGCAATGACTTCAGTTTTCTCTTTATTTAACTGAAGAAAGTTTTGGCACATCCATTTGTTAATTTTATCAATGCATTGGCAGAGTGTGCCAATGGGGCTGGAGTCATTAGGCAGTAAGGCTAGGTAGATTTGAGTGTCATCAGCATAGCTGTGGAAGGAGATTTGTTTTTTTTTTCTCATTTGTCTCAGAGGGAGCATGTAAAGGTTGAACAGGAGAGGTGCCAGACTCGAGCCTTGTGGGACTCAACATGTCATGGGTGTCCACCTTGACCAATGGTCACCTATACTGACATAGTAACCTCTCCCTTCAAGGTAAGATCTAAACCATTTGAGGACAGTGCCAGACAGCCCAATCCAGTTTTCCAGCCTATCCAGAAGTATGCTGTGATTGACAGTGTCAAATGCAGCACTGAGATCGAGCAGTACCAGCACTGTTAGTTTATCTAAATCTGTATTTAGGCGTATATCATTGATTATCTTTATAAGGGCACTCTCTGTACTGTGATGTGCTTTGAAACCAGATTGAAAATTGTCTAAACACCCCTTGAAGCTTAAGAACGTGTTAACCTGGTTGAAAACAACTTTTTTAATGATTTTGCCAATGAAAGGGTGATTTGAGATTGGCCTGTAATTGCTCAATAGGGTGTTATCCAGGTTGCTCTTCTTCAAGAGGGGTTTAACAACTGCTATTTTAAGTGAGTTAGGAAAAATCGTAAAAATTGGAAAAAGTGAAGCATTTACCACTTTTAGAAGATCCATTTCTAATCAGGTAAACACTGTTTTGATGAATGATGTGGGGAGCGTGTCAAGACTGCAGTTTGATGTTTTCATAATTTGCACAATCTCCTCTAAGGTTTTACCATTAAGTGAAGTTTATTCATAAACTAATTTCGAGAGGAGCACGTGATTATGATTGAACACGGCTGGTTCTGCATTAGCATGCATGATCCACCAATCAGGCCATTCCTAACCCACTATAAAGAGCCAGGGTTTTTTCACTACAGTCATCTTCGATTTGAAGAATGCACTGCTCTGCATCAGCTGCTACAACAACTTCTCCAGCTACAACAACTTCTCCAGCTACAACAACTTCTCCAGCTACAACTTCTCAACCTTCTACTTCAAATTGCCTTACACAATGCAATCTCTGTATCTTCAACCCAATTCTCCAACAAGATCACAGTAAAAACTCGATCACCATCCATGAACTCTGCCTAAACTCTCGATGCCTGCGATCCAAGCTGAACTCTCTTCTAGGGGTGCACCAGCGGTAACAAATGTAACCGGTTTTATTTTTGTAAATGTTATAGTGACACACGGAGGGTAGGATACACCCACTGGCGTCGGCACGTACTCTTTACTGCGTACACCTGGGCAGCTCATTATTGGGAGTGCGTTGATAGTCAGCCCTTTAAGAGGCATCTGAGTAACTCATATGACATCCTGAGTGCAGGTGAAGCCTCTGGTCTGAGAGCGTTTCCTTTTTGTCCCTGGTTGGCCTTCTGTTGGTGAGCTGTTTGCTTTTTTTTTTTTTTTTTTTTTTTTTGTAGCTCTTAGCTAGTTTTAAGTAATCGTCTTAACAACTGCTTTAATCATTAGAAAGGTGTATGCGTGTGCGCACGAAGTGACAGGTGCTGTTCCCAAAGTGTGCTCTAGCCTGGGTGAGTTGGGTTTTTTATTTTTTTTTTTTTATTTAGGGTTTTTCATTAGTTTTCAATAATCTAAAGGATGCTTTTATTATTAGGAAAGTGTGTGTTTGTGAAAAGGTGAGTGCTGTTCGCAAAGTCTGTTCTAGCCTGTGAAACTCATCTAGGAGGTAAGAAGTTTGTTTGGATTTCAGAGAAGGGTTCGTTCACTTTTCTAAAAAAAAAATCCTTTTATCTTTCTCTTAAATGTGTAATTTTAGGAGGTGCGGCTTGAAGGTGCTAGCTGTTGTTTCACCGCATTTATTCGCGGCTGTTTTTTTTCTAAAACCGGTCTAATCTGCTGCGACTGCTCTTCGCGGACATTCCCTTATAAATTACTATGGTGAACTTTATGTACTGTATCTTGCTCTTAATCTACCATCCATGTTCAACATGATCCTATATGATTCATTGTGAATTCTATGTCCTGTTTTTTTTTTTTTTTTTTTTTTTTTTTTTGTGCAGTTTGTTTCCTGTGAGTATTTTTGGCTGTGGATATCCACAGGTGGGCGGCTGAGCTGTAATATTGATGCTGAATTAAAGGGGGGTTTGTTGAATTGCATGGGTGTAAGTTGTCACTTGCTTTAATATTTTGTATACACTGGTTTGCTGAGTGTCCCCATCTGTTAGTGTCATTTATTGCAGTCCATTTGCACCGACGCTATTTAATAGGTAACTGTGAGAGCATTTTAAAATTGTTTTAAGGTTGTGTATGCCATAGTGAATTTAATAAATTTTGTATTATGTTTGTAAGTCACGTCTCTGTCTTTAATCAAAAACGAACCATCAGGGTCCTTCATATTGTTGTAACTTTTGTGTTAATCAAACAAGTGTTTTAGATAGATGTTCCTGGGTAGTAACCTAGGTGGCGTAGTCGGGTTTTATTAAATTATAGCCAATGGTTTCACATACATAACACTTTTTAAAGAAAAGCCTCAAACTACAACTAAGATTAAACATTCATCTTTGAAGGATGAATCTAGCGTGAATAGAATGACTCGCCTCTCAATCAAGGTTCTAGGCAATCCAATCCTTTAAAACATCAGTCCAAAACTTATGCATACGCTGATAAACATCCATGTTAATCCTCCAAACTAGTCACTGTGGTGCGTTCAATAGAGTAGCGTCTCCAATCATAATACTAGTTCTCTGGCAAACAAAATGGCCGCCGGCCTTTTTCTGCAACTTTGATTGACACTCCTTCGAGCCAATAGCTGAAAAGAGAAGCGTCACCATCCAATAAACTCTCAAAAAATTTGAGATGGTCCCACCCTCTCTCTTGACAAGCTCATGAATGACTATCATTACATTCACACAGTTACTACTAAATGGTGACAATCATTTTAAGTTCAGGGTTTGATGTTGGCAGATGATAAATAACTAAATAAATACATGAATGAATGAATGAATGAATGAATGAATAAATAAATAAAGAAAATAAATATAAAACCAGTAACTAAATAAAATAAATAAATTAATTAATAAAAAAAACTGCCACATCTGATAGCAATTTAACTTCTAGAAAGTTTACTCTGCTACTGAAAAACATTCAACGCATTAGGCATAGAAGTCCAATTGTAATATGCCCCAGTGACTCATGTCCATACACTTATAAGCCATAAGCTTATAATGGCAAGTTGGTTAGATGTGAAAACGGCAAAGAAACAAAACTTCCCGCTTTGACTTCCACGAATGAGAGGAGGACATTTCTGACATGTCTGATGTTTCATCAATTGACTCTGCGTTAGATACATTTTTAAGCAATTTCTTTATCACCAAGGGGTTTAAACTCCACTATAATTCCACCTATCCTGTCTTCAAGAGGTACATCAGGACCACTAGACGAGCAGATTTCCCATTTAATCTGCCATCCGTAGGAGGGACAAATGCCCACCTCTACTATCTTTGCACGTTGCGACAATGAGGCTATCGTACCATGCATTAACAAAGGCACTTCCACACTTAGTTGCCCATGCTCTTATTAAGACGCCCCGCATGGTTATCAGCTAAAACAATTCATTGTGTTTGCCATACATGTACCATGTTGCAATGTCATTTCTGATTCTCTCTTGATTTTCTCATTTCAGAGATCATGTCAGCTGGTTGCAGAAGCTGACCCTCATCCAACCTATTACACTCCACATCCATTTCTAAATACATTTACACTCTTTGCAAATGACACTTTTCCACTCACATAGCCCACACCCTCGATGCCATATTCACACTAGCCTTTTTTAATTTAAGTCTTCTGAACTAAGTATGACATTTCAATCCAACAATACACCTAACCATATCTGATCTAACTTCGCAGGATGAAGGGATGCAGGATGATATCCGTTCCCCCGCACACCCGTTCTAAACCTCTTAGCATTTTTAGACCACAGAAGAGCAATATCACCTCAGGGAAGCCCAGCCGATCCTCTTCAGCCAACTTCCACCATCATGCATTATTGGGTATAAGTATGACTCTGTCATTTCCTTCGTATTTAACATAGGAGCTCCTTCACTACCCTTCCCCGTTTTTCTAGCTTTAACTTTTTCTCTCCAAATTTGAATTATCCCATACTTCTATTAACTTTTATTCACCACAGCTCCGACCAATTCAGGGGCTGTCTTGAGTTTCAATTGCTGCAACAAGAACGTTCTAAATGAGCTTGCATAGACTTACAAATTTTCTAAATACCACTATCGTTGCACTCCCCGCACTAATACAGCAGTAAATGCTTCTGCGGGAGCACAAGTTGCCTCCATACTGGCCCACTACACCGCTGTAGACGCAGAAATGCTCTGCAGAGTTGCACATCCAAAGCACCACTGCTACCGCAGTGACCCTCTAGCTAAGCCTTATTCACCTTCATCTTTACATATCACTAAAGGCAGTATTTAACGTCCCTGCGGGAGCACTCAAAACTTTATAATATCGACTGTTGAGGTGCTCCACTTAACTATACACCCCATTAACATCACTGCAACTGCAGTGACGCTCTAGCTGAGCCCCTTTTTCACTTTCATCTCTAAATATCACTGCTAATAGTACTTAGTATTTCCGTGTGAGGCTCTAATACTGAGTACCACTGCACCTCTGCTACTGCAGAGACGCTTTGCCGAGCCTTATTCTCCCTCTGCACCACTGCTGCAACAGTTAAGCTTTGCCTGAGCTGCAACTACAGAGCTGCAACTAAGGCCGTTTAGCCTTAATTCTCTGCACCACTGATTTTATTGCACTTCTGTAACTGCAGAGAAGCTCTGCTGAGATTATTTTTTCCCCTGCACCAATGCTGCAGCAGTGACGCCCTGCCTGAACAGTCTTCCAACAACAGATATAAACTCTGTCATTGGTCCTCTAACACCTTTAAATCCTCAATTTGCCTCTGCCAATATTTCCTCAGAGAAGCCCAGCTGATTCTCGGTTGCAGACTTCAATCTAGTTTCCAAGCAGCATGACTCTGTCTGTTCTCCCTACTTTCTGTCTTAGTTGCATAGGACTCATTTTTACTAAACTTCCCTTTTTATTTTATTAAACTTCCCTTCTCTTCCTCTTCATAATTTTTCAATTTCACTTGCACTCATTCTCCGCAGCTCGGACTCCCACAGGGTTAGCCCCAAGCTCCCACTGCCACAGCGGTGAAGCTCTTTAAGAGCTCACATACACTTTTCAAAATTTTAACCATTATCACACTCCCCCGCAATAATACAGCCGTAAAGGCGTAGCGGGAACTCGTATTGCTTCCATACTGACTACAATCACACCTCTACAGCAGCTCCACTTAATTACATTGCATCGTAGCATCAATTTATTCTCCATCACCACACTCCCCGCAACAATACAGCCGTAAAGGCTTAGCGGGAACTCGTATTGCTTACATACTGACCACCATCACACTTTACAGCAGCTCCACTTAATTACATTGCATTGTAGTATCAATTTATTTTCTATCACCACACTCCCTGCAATAATACAGCTGTAAAGGCTTAGCGGGAACATGCATTGCTTTCACGCATATAATACACCGGACTCTGAATACCTATGCACCCCTGCAGAGTCGCTTTACCGTGCCTCATTCCTATCTGCTACACAGCAGTTAATCAGCTCTCAAAAAGCGCACTTCCCTTTAGATACTGACTTCCACCGCACCTCTGCAGCCGCAGAGACACTCAGCCGAGCATCACTCCCCTCTACATCACTGCCGCAGCAGTGATGCTCAGCAAGCGCATATACACTTCCACTTAGCAATCCACTACTGATACACTCTCCAGCACTGCCAAAGCAGTTAAATGTCTCTGCGGAGGCGTATTTCCCTTCCAGATACTGACTTCCATTGCACTTCTGCAGCAGCAGAGACGCTCAGCCGAGCTTCATCCCCCCTGCACCACTGCTGCAGCAGTGTTGCTCCACCGGAGCTCATGCATACTACCATTTACCCATACCACTACTGACACACCCCCCTTGGACTGCCGAAGCAGTTAATCAGTTAACCGCTGCTCACCACTTATCTGCAGCTGCCAGCTCTGCAGAACCTCATAGCTTCATTGTTCATCACTACCATAGTAAGCCTCTTTTACAGAACTCACCACATACGTTTTAAACCTTTACACTTATCCCACTTACTCTACCACTGGTCCTTGCAATTAATTCTGCCCCGGGAGCACACATAGTCATACATAAGCCATCCGCCAGCACACCACTCCAGTAGAATGACCTCTCTTAATTAATTTTTACACCCACACCAGTCTCAATTGCTCCTTTAAGTTATTCTAGCATCACTTTTTCAGCAGGCGGACATTGCATTAATCTCCATTGCCTTTTGGGGGGTTCTTCAAATACGCAGCTGCTGTCCCGAGTGGAGCATTTTGGGGAGTTGTCGAGATCTACCTGAGCTCAAGGCTCCCCTCTCTTCCTCCAAACAGGAGGGAGCCCAGGGCTCAAGAACCTTCAAGCTCAGGGCTCTCTCCCGGGACAGCATGCCAAACTTGCTTATAATCAATCATCAGCTAAGTGTGAACTCTTGAAGTGAAGTTTATTCATAAACTAATTTCGAGAGGAGCACGTGATTATGATTGAACACGGCTGGTTCTGCATAAGCATGCATGATCCACCAATCAGGCCATTCCTAACCCACTATAAAGAGCCAGGGTTTTTTCACTACAGTCATCTTCGATTTGAAGAATCCCCCCTTCCACCCCTACCTTTTCACCTTTCCCTCCATAGGGCAGCACGGTGGCCCAGTGACTAGCACTGTCGCCTCACAGCAAGAACGTCACCGGTTCTAGTCCTTCAACAGGCCGGTGGTCGTTTCTGTGTGTAGTTTGCATGTTCTACCCGTGCTTGCGTGGGTTTTCCTCGGGTCCTCCGGTTTCCTCCCACATTCCAAAAACATGCACAACAAGTAAATTGATAAATCTAAATTTGCAATTCAGGTAATCTTATAACGCAGCATATCTTGTAATAGCATTCAATTTTTAGTCATCAGCTCTTATCAAGGGGGAGTTGTCGAGATCTACCTGAGCTCAAGGCTCCCCTCTCTTCCTCCAAACGGGAGGGAGCCCAGGGCTCAAGAACCTTCGAGCTCAGGGCTCTCTCCCGGGACAGCATGCCAAACTTGCTTATAATCAATCATCAGCTAAGTGTGAACTCTTGAATTGCCATGAAATCAGACATAATGTCTGATTTCTTAAGTTGTTGAGCTAGTTTGACTTCGACACAACTTGGCTGATTGGATGAGCTGATTGCCTTTCTGATATTATTGATCTTTTCGTCTTTCTTGTCTTTTCATCATTTGGACTCTTGGTGACCTTGTCCAAGATCCCTTTTGCCTGCCAGTCATCTTCTTGACTTTAACAGGAGCAACATCATTTATGATAATCTTATCTTTAGAGTTAAACAAATCAAGGAGAGAATCAATAGAGTCTGCAGTCAGATATACTTGGTGCTAGCGATATGGCCTTCATAAACTGCTCACTAGTGTACTCATTTATGCATCTCTTTCTGACAGAGACAGATCTGTCTTTAATAGCTGAAGTGATCAATTTATCAAAGAAAACATAGAAATGATCAGATAGTGCAACATCCTTATCAACAGTAGATGAAATGTGTAAACCCTTAGTTATAAGCATATTTTTGGCTTGTACTGATGAATTATAACCGTAAAAGATAAAAACTGAATAATCCAACTTAACAGTTATCAGTATCCATCTCCCTTGTGGTGAATTAACCGATTCCAACACATCACCTTTGAACTTATTTAACAGAACAGCGACACCCACTGAATGATGAGAAGCATGACAACAAAAAATGTGATCAACCCACTGAGATCGCCACCACAACATCATTTTCACATGAGTCAATTTTAAAATTACTGAAAACAAAATCAGACATAAAACAAAAATTTGGATGTCAGAACGTCAGTATAAATGTATATAGAACCCTGAAACAAATAAATTTACAAAGCAGCCGGTGTTGAACAGTTATTAGCCTGGAACAGTTGATCACCTTGTCACGTTACATAAAAGATGAGGAACCCAATTGCAAGCAAAACAAAGTCTTTTAATATTGTTCTCACAAAATGACAGGAAAATGGTGAGTGGCTGGAGGCACTGAACAGGTGAATAATTATATTGGTGGTCTGGTTCGGCAGCACTGTACAAATGTTCATAATACTCATAAACAGAGCAGATAAAACATTGGTCATAGAAGAAACCGGGATGTCTCAGATGTAACTCATCAACAGAGCGGATCACACATTCATCAGGAAGAAACAGGAAGCATCAGAGACTGCAACATGGAATACAACCAGACCACTCACCACCAGCGAAGAGAGGAGCCTAACAAAACACAAAGAACCGTGAGCAAAACAACGAACTGACAAAGTGAGACAGGAACGCTGAACATTTATAGGCACAAAAAATGCGCTACACCTGTAGCGCGCTGATTATCAGCCGAGCGGCGCTACGGAACAGTTCCGGTAACAAAGATCATGTGTCCGCTCAGCTGATGACATGAAAACAAACACCCACTAACAGCCACGCGACACCCACACAAGCACAGAGAGAGAAAGGCACACATACTTAGAAACACGTATCATAATAATGAACTGTCACACAACGCAGACACTTCAAATAAGGAGCAGATGAATCCACAACCGTGACACACCTAAACGATCGGACTAAACAAATAAGTTAACTTTTTACACTGACAAAGAGCCAGCGACCAAACGGTAGTTTTTTGTCAGTGTTCACTTTTCAGCTTCAAACTCCTCGATGGACAGTTTTTCTTCATCAATAAAAGCATCTGTTCCATTAAAGTAAGTTCTCTTGCCCTGTTCTCTGGCCTCTTTTACTTTTGGCCATAGCATCCTTCTCTGTTGTCTTTCTGCAAACGTCAAGTCCTCCATCAGACGAACACCTCTTTCCCTAAGAGCAGGATGATCCCAAGTCGTTTTCCAGACTTCCTCCCTGTACACTTGAAGCGCAAACTGAATTATGACCGGTCGAGGGCGATTTCCACCTGCTCCGGGATGACCAATTCTGTGAATGATGTCAACATAAAAACGGATGTCATCTGCTTCGTCTGGAGTTCGAGCTTTAAGGATTTCCAGCACTCTGCTTCTGATATTTTCTCCATCTGATTCTTTGAGATTGATGATCCTTAAAATCCACCTTCTGCTGTAGATCTCGGCTTGATCCCATTTGCTTTGAATAACTTGAACCACCTGATGAAATTGCGAGACCTTATTGTCATTTGCCTTAAGTTGAGTGGACATCAATTTTAACTTCTCTCCTACAAAATCAACAGCCTTTGAAAGATTAGCAATCGTAATCAAATTCTGGGCAAGTTGTTATTCCATCGACACAAATCGGTCACTGAGGGAATTAACAGCACAAAGTATGTCAACATTCGAAACTTCAGGATCATCTTCATCCTGACAAAGTTTTTTTGAGAGAGGACTGCTTTATGGTGTATTTGACGATGAATCAAGGTCTCCAGAAGGTTTGAATAGCGAAGAGAACAGCTTTCAGTCTTTACTCTTTGGCATTTTTGTAGCTTTTGCACATGCACTGCACTCCTAAATCTGCGTAGTTCAGTCTATAACTGTGGTTTAGACATCAAAATTAGTGAAGGTATTACTTCTAAAAGTGATACATTTTCGTCCAAACAATGTACAACTCCTCCAGATAGCTCAGAGCTCAAACCAGCACACCGTCTAAGTCGCCATCTTGCGTCAAACTTTCAGGTTTGTGGAGTCAAATGGGCTATATGCACAGTGGCGTGTGACGCATTTCCGGTAAAATGTAAGACCCCGAGCCAACTTCCACCAATCGTACAGTGCAGTGCTACAACAGGAGTTCTACTGATTAAAACAACTAACATTTTGGAGAGTTGTCTTAATGTTTTATGCCATTATATATGTTTATGTCAACTACATAAATGTGACATCTAAACATTTAAAAGTGTAATTTCAAAGACGTGAGAACAGTATTTATAGCTACCACTGCTGTGTTCAGCAACATACAGCTCTAGAAATTTAACTCTTACCTCAGTTTCCACATGTTTCCAAAAGACAAAATCTTGCAGAAGAGGTGGGTTGTTAATATTTACGTGAGAATTTTACAGAAACAGAAAAGATAAGAGTATAGCTGACATTTTCAGTCTAGCAACCTGATCGAGGCTCGAGTGTCAACCAGATGCAAACATTTAAAGAAAGACATTAATATACATAAATATTTCTTAAGCGACTTTCTAATTTCAATTTTTTCATTCAGAATAAAGACCTTTATTTTATTCACTGCACATACTAAACATTATTCACTGTATATAATTTGAAATTAACTTGTCAAAAAATGTAAGATTTTTGAAAAAATATTTTATTCAGATGAACAGAAACAATAACATTGAATCAGTTGTTTTCTTAGCACAGTGCTTCTTCTGTTACTTGTGTATAGAGAGGTATTTGGGCTGATACGTATTAAATAAATAAATAAATAAATAAATCACCCCTCTGTTTCATGAAACTCAAAGGGTCAAGAAACACCAAAACACATTTTTTTGAGCTGTTGACAGTCGAATATGTGTCACCCATTTTTAAAAACACTATTAGGACACATATATCTCACTAAAAAATGAAAATTGGTTGTTTTTGCGTTATTTTGAGCTAACTCGTACTTCCAATTTGAAACAAATTTTTGAAGCTGCGTCACGGCCATGAGATCTTAGCGTGTGTTCCAGCGTGTAGACTGGACGTCTGTGCCAGGGAGTGCCTTATTACGTCTCCGAGTGTGCTGCATTAATGTATGAGTAAGGCTTGGTACAAACCAATCAGCACGCTCTATTGTGCAACTTCATTAATATTCATTACTGTCACAGTGTTTAGACGACACCACGTTGTATTGGCAAAACAAGCGTGAAGTGTTGCTTTTATAGTTTGCTGCAGTTAAGTTTTGTTTTCATTTTCTCTCTATGAGAGCGCAGCTGGAGTCATGTGTGGAATAACAGTGTACGCGATGTTCGACAACAATAACTTACGTGTCTATGGAGGAACATTGTTTACCTGAGAGCTTTTCTCATCTTCAAATGCTGAGATCCGAATTCGCTTGTAGTCTCCTCTTAATAAAGACTCGGCTCTAGTTGCTGGAGATTGTCCTGTCTCTACAGATTTGGTGAGCGACCAGTGGTCTTTGTTAATTCAGTTTGTTTGTATTGAACTAACTATTACACCGAGTGTAAACATGTTAGCACCACAACCAAAATTTAACCTCGTGTAGGGTTTTCACCGCATTTTGTGACCGGAAAAACACATGCGGCTTTCTGACACTACCTGCCGTGTGCATCTAAGTTTCCGGGAAATGCTGAGGGTTTTTTTTCTCTTATTCGCCATGCGGTATCAAACATTGCATGAAAAATACACGCTTAGAGCAGTTCCTTGAATCAAATATCTCATTTGTCGCAAGGGGCATGAATGAATTCCCTGAATGAAAGTGCCAAACTGCAGTTAAAGTCAACCATTTAATAATTTGATAATTCGACAACAGATGTCCATGTAAACACAGTCACTTTCTCCCCTGTGTGTGTTAGTGTGTGTGTGTGTGTGTGTGTGTGTGTGTGTGTGTGTGTGTGTGTGTGTGTGTGTGTGTGTGTGTGTTTTGACTCTGAAACTCAGCGCGTGCCCAAACAGACACTCCCACACCATCCCTCTTTTGTTCCTCCGACACTCCCCCTAAACACAGCTGGACACACCCACTTTTCTGACACATCCCACTATCAACCACATTAGCTAGCTATTAACTAGCTGATGATGGCATGGATTGTCTGATGGATGTCCGCTCCAGGATGAAGTAACACAAAAAAAATTTATTTAAAAAAAAAAACACAAAAGAAGATATTTTACGAAAGCTGGAAACTTGCAACCACTGATATTCATAGTCTCTTTTTCCATAGTTCTTTTTCCTACTATGGACGTCGATGGTTACAGATTTTCAGCTTTCTTCAAAATATCTTCTTTTGAAATATGTTCTGCATCTGCACCAATATCATCAGGTTAAACTACACTGTAAATCATTATTTTAAATAATTAAAAATAATTCCCATTAGTCACACTTTAAAATAAGGTTTGATTAGTTAATGTATTTGCTCGCATAAACTAATAACAAACAATACTTGTACAATATGAACGGGACAAAACTTCACATTTATGCTGTCCTACTCTCAGCTGGTGAGGAGACTCTGATTTCTTCACAGATCGGTATTTATGAGCTCTCACTGAGATCTTATTCCTGCCCTGTTTTTACCTGACACTTTGAGACAGAATTATGTAATTATTATCACATATGATAATATTTACTAACATGTTAAATTTGCTGATGAACAGATCGTAAAAGTATTAATGCTAGCCTTCAGGCTAGCTGAACTTACCTTTATAATTTCACAGGTACGAAGATGCATAAAACTTGAAACCTCTCTCAAGTTTGCTCTGCGGTGTTGTAGTGCACATCCGGACAATCATTTGCACAGCATTGACCGTAATTCCCGCAAACAGCAACAAACAAGTAAATATCGACGACTCTGCCATAATACTGTTTACTTCCTCTTAAAATCACCTGGGCCGGAAGTTGGACAGCAGCCTTAGACAAACGCGGAAGCAATGCATGCATATAGCCTGTTGAGTGGGATTTTGAGTTTTTGATCTTTAATAACAGTTTGACATTAAACTTTAAAGTATATAGGGTTTTTTATGACAGAGTTATTGATAAGTGTTGTTGCTGTGATTACACATTTGTGAACAAAAGACATTTTCATTGGACTTTAAGCATTTAACCTTAGATTTAACTTTTTTTCTCTTATTCCGAAAGTATTTTCCTAAAAGTTTTGGTATAAATTACATTTAAACATAATAATACTAAAAGTTTTTAGTAGTGATTTTATTTTCTATTCATTTTTGCTATTTTTTCTAAAAAAAAAAATGGAGTCAGAGAATACTTTTGGAAGAGGTAGAGGACTTTTTTATGTTTTCACCTATGCAATCAGTGGGTAGAGGTAGATTGAATTATACACCTGTCACGTCTACTCCCATGTTTGACTTAGAGACCTTACAGGATGTAAATGATAATAATTTAAGTCATCTGCCACCTGAACTGAAAAGCAGTGAGTCAATAAAATTGTTAGTGGGGATGGTAGAACTGATGGGACGATCTATTGGGGAAAGCATAACTTCCTGTTTGGAATCTAGAGTGTGCGGCTCTAGTAGTGCTGACTCATCTGAAACGAACACAGTACATGAGTGGGAATCTATAATGCTGTCATATCTGCGCAAAATACAGACACTGATTGAGGAACAAGCTGAAGAAGTCATGAGTCGATTTATGGGAAGGGCACGGGAAGTTGTGAGGGTGGGCTTGCGTAGTAACCCCTCAATTAAATTGTGTAAGGGTCCAAGCCCCATCTTTGATATGCTGAAACAACATTTCAGTGATACAGTTTTTCTAACACATAAAGTGTTCATTAAATGAAGAGTTGGTCTTTAAAGTTTTGCAAAATAGCTCTTAAAAAAAGGTCAAGGACGTAAATGCTTTTTACAAGTCGCAATCAAAAATAAAATAAGCGGTGTATTGGAATATTGCTATAACAATATTTCTTATCTTAATTTATTTTAATTAACTTCAGTCTCAATAAACACTGATTCTGGCTGACAACTAATAACTAATTAAAGGCATTCGTTATGATATTGGATCAAACTTTGTTTCCTTTTTAATAATATTTTATTTGAAATCTAAATGTACATTTTTCTGCCAATGTGGCTATTAAACACTCCCTTGCCTGAACATAAAATGAAAGAACATTAGCAGCTGTGAAGCAGTGAAGAATTAATTAAATCCATATTTTCCATGGAGCGGAACAACACCACACAGTTGGACGAGCACAAACAAAAATATAATTGACATATGTTTCTTGGAAAAAATATTTGCTTGAAATGAATTTCATTAGCTATAATTTGTATCTTAATTGTTATTTTTTTTTCGTTGGTCAGTTAACTACTAGATAAACAAGAATAACTAATAACCTTTAAAGTGAAGTGAAACAAGTCCGCTATATGATTCAGCTGTTCAGAGCCAAAACACATGTTGCCGTGAGATTGTGTTGGTTTGGTAAATTAAATAATAATCTAGCCTAAATAAAATTAAAATTAAATATTCAATTTCAGAGAAGCCTCAATTAAACTGTTATTATTAATGACACATTTGAATTAACAGGGCAGGCTTTTATTACAACAAACTCTGTTGGAAAGCCGAGAGCAGTGTCGCCTGCAGCACCTACGGATGTACATTGTGCGTACCAACCATGAAAGTGCGCGAGTTAATGCTGCTTAATTATATATTTATTCATTCATTAATTCATTTATTTATTTATTTTTAAAATAATGTAAATTGATTATTAAACAGTGCACTTTATGATATATTGACAAAGCAAGAAAGAATGAGAATAAATAAAGGTGTGTGTTTGTGTGTTTAAAGTGTGTATGTACTTGCATGGTGGGAGATGTAAAAAAATACTTGATTAAACGAATTAAGTTGTAATTTACCGGCGCAACGAATGGTTTTGTCACTAACAGTGACATGCAGTTTAATATCTCTGAAACTGAATATTTTACCTAATTTGATTTAGGTTAGATTATTATTATTATTTTTTAACACAACAGTTCATGTTTTGGCGCTGAAGCATACAGCGGACTGGTTCTGAAGCACTTCGCCTCAAATGTTATTCTTGTTTATTTTGTAGATAACTGCATGACCAACAAAAAATGCAAGTAAAAGTAGCCTAATTATTAATTTTATATTGTATTATTATAATATTATAAATTATTGCAATTAATAATTTAAATTATTTAAATACAATGATGTGCTTTCATTTTCTCAAATGTAGCCTTTGACAGCATCAGTGTTTTTTTGAGATTGAAATAAGAATAAGGAATGATGATGGAGCGGGGTGGTGATGGATATGTGCATAACTTTGATTAAAATCCTGCTGGTTCCCCTGGAAGAGTGAACTCAAAATGGAGATGTCAGCATATTTGTGCCAGTCTGTCTGATAAAATTGTTTAAAACAGTTTAATATTTTAGAGAAAGTAGTTAAAGTTTGCATAGCCAATGACTGGTCATATCCACCCGTGACCAACCCATCTGTAAAGATGCACCCTGTTTTTTGATTACCTGACCAGCTCATTAACAGCAGCACCCACTAAAATAACTGATAAATGATGTGCTCCTATTGGGCCATGTCACCCACGTAGTGGAACTTGTCGCAAAGAACGAGAAAATATAAAACATGCTAGACTTTCTGCGATGGGGTCGTGAGGCGTCGCATGCATGGGATCGGTTTACGTGAACTATGCCACATTACACAAAAAGAAACAATTGAATCTTGTGTCACGACTTCTATTTGACGTTTACAAATCTCTACGACACCTTTTGTCAAGGAAATCGTGCCTAAATCGTGTAATCTGACCGGGGCTTAAGTGACTGTTCAGCCTCCTGATGGAAAGATTAAGACAGCCATTCCATCTGGATCTATTCCAAACCAGACTCAATCTAAGGAGCCTGATGAACCCATGGAGCGAATCCTGGCAATGTTAGAACATGTCTTGGAGAATGGACAATTAAGAAATCAGGCTGAGAGTGTAGAATCAGTGTAGAAAGGCATCTGCCTAAGTCACACAGAAACCGAATAAGACCTTCTCTACCATGTGAAGTATGTGGAGATATTGGTCACACCACTCATTTTCACTGCAGAGCAAATAATCTGTGCTTTTTTTGTTACAAAGCAGGTCGTGCATGTGTAGATTGTCTGAGGGCTAAAGCTTGTGCTACCACTTTAATGGCCGAGTCAGACGCTCTTCCACGCCCGGGAAATAAATAGGCCTGCATGTGGAGGGGGTGAGTGTAAGACCCAATAATGACCCCCCAATATTCTTGAATGATTATCTGGAATCTGTATATAAATGTATATGTGAGGAGTATATTTCTGAGTGTACAGTTGTCTTACAAAATACACAGAAACTTGAGCCATATGATGACCTATTCTACACTAAAGTGATAATTGGTGGACAAGTTGAATCAAAAGCAATGCCCAACACTGGGCCAATGGCTTGTACTATGCGCTCTAAAATCTTACCACAATTACTGAATACTGGCGTGTTGGCTAGCCCTTCACTTGATCCAACAGATGTGGTTTTGGTCAGATGTGGAGACACTAGGAGAAAACATCTTGGAATGATTGAACTGGAGTTGAATGTGTATGGATGCCACACCACTGATCCAACTTTAGTATTTGAGAGCCAGTGTGATGACTTTATTCTTGGAAGGAATCTCCTGAAACATTTGATTCACCAGCTGAGACATTCTGTGGAATTACTTGAACATGTGTCTGAACATAAGTTTGATGACTCAGAGCAAAATAAACTGCTTGACCTTCTAGCCAATGTGGAAAAATGGAAGAATGGTACTGTCCCTGATATAATTAGAATAGTGAAGATCAAAAAGGCTGTGTCACTCCAACTTATGACTAAAAAATTAGTTTAGGGCAAATTGCAACACCCAAATGACATCTCAGTGGGCAGTGCTGTCATTTTAGAGCCCAGCAGACTAAAATCAAGACCAAAGTCAGTGCTGGTTGGAAAAACAGTATCTTTGATACGTAAAGTTGGATGGGTTCCGCTCAAAGTGATAAATCCTTCTGAGAAAACAATTACTTTGAAAAGAAATTCCGCACTTGCAGATGCTTTCCCCTGCATGGCGTTGCAGGATTTTGACTGTTCAGAATTTCCTGTGTGTTGCTCTTGTGATCTTGAAGAACATGTTCAAAGAACAGCTGATGTGTTAGCTAACATACAGAATGAGATGAGCGTAATGGATGTTATTAGCTCACAGACCAAGTTTGGACTGGGCGACTCATGTGCTGCTGAGAGTATGAATTACTTAAATGATTTGGGATTAACTGACTTGGATGTGGAATCTTGTGACATGTCTGATGACTGTAAGGTAAAGCTTGTCCAGCTTATTTTCAGTGGTGTAAAGTACTTAAGTAAATGGACTTCATTACTTTACTTAAGTATTTTTTGGCTACTTTGTGCTTGTACTGAGTATTAAAAATATAAGCAACTTTTACTCTCAACTTGACTACATTTTTGATTGAATATATGTACTCTTTACTCCACTAGATTTGAACGGACGCTTATTGTTACTCGTTACATTGTGATTGTGCACGACAAGTCGGCATCTTTATCTACCAAGGTAGATTTGTTGGGCGGATGAGGCGAAATCGCCATCTGCAGGGTGCTGAAGGTACTATATGCTATTTATGGGCTTAATCACGAGAGCGTGAATTTGCAGTTTGTCTAATACCAGGTGTTTAATTAGCGACATGGCTGCAGCCAGTGAAGAAGCCGAAGCCGGCACATCAAGCAGTGCCTGCACTAATGACAATCCATGGCCTTATTTGAAAGAAATGTTTTCATTTGCCGATATGCAGAATGGCTCTTACAAGATGCAGTGTCTGCTTTGTTTGCCACGAACCATGAAAATAAGTGCTTTTAAGAATTTGTTGTCAAATTTGAGAAAACACATTGAAGTAAGAGTCTATTTAAAGTTAGTGAATTTAATACAGTTACTGATATGGCAAAAACCACAGCGACATGACTATTTGTGATGTATTTTTCATTGAATTTATATGTAGTTTACTAAGTTGAAAAAAAACACTGCTGCTCTTTGTTTAATTTTAATACAGAGAAACATCCAAATCAATTGAAAAACTACTCAAAATAAAAGTGTTACTTTTTTGAACATTTGAGTCTTTTTGTCCTATTTTTTCATCTATTGTGTTCTGCCATTTTGAAACATTGAGGTTCAATTTAATTTCTTTATTAGGAAATAAAACCTTTCTTGGAGTTTTTTCAACCTACATTTAGTATGAGTAAAATATTTAAGTTCTTTTAAAATCAGATACTTTAATACTTTTACCCAAGTCTTATTGGAATTGGTGACTTGTAACTTGTAATGGAGTAATTTTTACAGTAAGGTATCTGTACTTTTACTCAAGTAGGTTTTCAGGTACTCTTTACACCTCTGCTTATTTCTCAGTACCATTCTATCGTTTCCAGACACAAGTTGGACTGTGGAAAGGCAGCAGGATTTGCTCATTGCATTCGCTTGAGTGATGACAAGCCCTTTTGATTGCCATATTAACATCTTGCTCCTAATCAGTATGATCGGCTTCGTCTAACTTTGGATAAAATTGAAGAACGTGAAATCATACGGAAATCCAGTAGTGTATTTGCATCACCTCTTGTCCTAGTTTGGAAAAAGTCAGGAGACTTGAGAATATGCACCGATTTTTGTTGGATTAATGCTCGCACAATCAAGGCCGCACACCCACTTCTACATCAAGCAGACGCTCTTGTTGCATTGGGTGGAAATGCCTATTTTTCAATCATGGACCTCACATCTGGTTATTATAATGTCGAAGTTCATGAAGATGACCGGAAATACACAGCGTTTACATCACGCTTTGGGTAATATGAATATAATAGATTTCCCCAAGGCCTGTGTAATAGTCCAGCCAATTTCATGCGGATGGTGTTGAAAATATTCGGGGATCAGAATTTCACTAGTCTATTGTGTTATCTGGAAGATGTCCTGGTGTTTGCCCCCACAAAAGAGCTAGCATTAGAACGTCTGGAAATGGTGTTTAAGCGGTTGAAGACTCATAACCTCAAGCTTGTTCCAAGGAAGTGCCATCTCTTAAGGAGTTCTGTAAAGTTTTTAGTGCACATAATCAGTGCTAACGGGATCGCCACCTATCTAGAAAAAGTCAAAGCCATTACTGCCATCACTAAAAATGATCTTATGGTTAAGGGTGCTAATGTCCCCAGTCAGCAGAAAATAAGGTCGTTTCTAGGCATGGTGGTGTTTTACCAGCAGTTTATTGAAGATTGCCAAGTCATTGTTCAATCTTATCACAGGAAGGAAGGCACCACGTGGAAAGTGGAAGTATCTGACATGTCAGAGACAGTTGACTACTTCAGACTGGACTGAGGAATGCAGTCAAGCATTTCACAAAGTGAAACAGGCTTTGCTTGAACAGGTCTTGCTAGCCCATCCAAATTTTGAAGAGCCCTTCTTACTTTCAGTAGATGCTTCAAGTAACAGGTTGGGGGTAGTTTTATCCCAGTTGCCAGCTGATGGTAAAATGGCTAGGCCTGTTGCTTTCGCAAGCAAATCGCTGACATATGCAGTCACGATACCCTGCACATAGACTGGAGTGTTTAGCTATGAAATGGGCTATCTGTGATAAATTCCATCATTGGCTCAGGGGTCAGAAATTTACAGTTTGGACCGATAACAATCCATTAACATATATTCTGTCCAAAGCAAAACTGGATGCTTGTGAACATAGATGGGTTGCCAAACTAGCACCATACCAGTTTGATATTTAGTATGTTCCCAGTCTAAATAATGTTATGGCTGATGTCCTGAGACGAGAGCCCTTTGTGCACCCTAGCGTACTCCATCATCTCACGAGAGTTTCTTACAGCAAGTTATTGGCAGAGGCAGCTGATGTGCACACTGACCATGTTCAAGATGTTTTTCGGTGGTCTACTCACCCTTTTGGCAGTACTGCTGATGCTGAATGTGTTGCAGTGGCCTGTTTAACAACTAAAACCTCCTTACCAGGTACACTCTCCACACAAGAAGTAGAATCTGTTCTACACTCTTGTAGGCATAGTGATACAATCATCAAGTCACATGCCTTGTTGCTGCCTCATCGTCCACAAGCAGTAATGCCATCTAAATCACCGGATACCGAAGTGATGTCCCATGAATGTCTAACGTCCAAACAACAGGAAGACAATATTTTAAGCAGAGTGATTTCCTTTGTGGAGAGAGGAAGGAGACGTAATTGGAAGGGAAAATATTAATGAACCAATGGCTGTCCTGAAATTACTGAAACATTGGGGGCGATTAATAATGGAGAATGGTGTGTTGGACAGGGTTTCGAAAAACAACTTCACTAAAAGAAAAACCTATCTGTATGTTGTGCCAACTGCAGTGAAACACATGGTGCTGACGGGTGTTCATGACCAAGCGCGACATCAAGGTCTGCGGCGAACTCTGTATCTTGCTCAGCAAAGATTTTTTTGGCATGGCCTGGAAAAGGATGTAAAGGAGTATGTGAGGTGCTGTTGTTGATGTGTGGTCAGCAAGACACCAGAACCAGAGGGTTGTGCTCCATTGGAAAACATAATTACATCAGAGCCCCTTGAGCTCATTTGCATAGACTTTTGGTCAGCAGAGGACTCTGCCAACCTTTCTCTGGAAGTACTTGTCATTGACCACTTTACCAAAATGGCTAGTGCACTTTTGTGTCCAAATCAGTCTGGCAAAGCTGTGGCCCATCAACTGTGGCATAACTTTTTGTATCTATGGCTTCCCAGGTCAAATTCATTTAGATAGAGGAGCTAACTTCAAAAGTTCCCTAATTGCTGAACTGTTGAAGGTCGCTGGAGTTCAAAAGTCAAGAACGACACCGTATCATCCAATGGGAAATGGAGCTTGTGAGACGAAGAACAGGACTCTTGGAAATTTGATACGGGCCCTGCCTCCAAAGCCCAAACACAGATTGTCACGATTGTGGATCTGTCTGTTCTTCTATGATGTGTCTGCGTGTGTGTATGTGTGTGTTTGTGTGTGTGCGGTGCGGTGCTTATATGCGTGTATGAGTGTGTGTGTGTGTGTGTGTTTGGGTGTCTCTGTGTCTGTGTTGTAGTCGCGTGGCTGTCAGTTGTGTTTACATAACACTGCCCAGCTGTAATCAGCGGACCACAGGTGCAGCGCATTACCGCGCCTATATATGTTCAGCGTTTCTGTCACACATTGTCAGTTCGTTATCTTCACGTCTATTGTCTCTGTTCAGTCAGGCTCCTGCCGCTGAGTTACTGGTGGTGTGTCGCTGTGAGAGCTCTGTGTTTGCCTGCGTCCGTCCTTCTCTGTTTTCTGTCTGAGTCCAATAAATCTTTTTAATTGCAATTGGGTCTCTCTGTAATTCGTGACAGAACGAACTGAACATAATAGACCCAGCAAGGGTTTCTAAGATCCAAGATTTCCTCGCTCACAATTCAGCTCGACTGGATCATCAGGACAAACAAATGATGGTGACCAGCCAGGCCATTGAGGCGCTAGTAACGCAAGTTTCTGAGCTCACTACTCAGGTACAGAGACTGGGTTCTGAGCTTCGTGCTGAAGCCGTCCAGCAAGCTCCTCCCACTATAATCCGGGTTGTAAGCTCGCTGAACTTAGACAGTATAAATTGAGTGTTGCTGATTATTCTATTGACTTTCGTACTCTGGCGGCCGAATGTAAATGGAATGCCGAAGCTCAGTGGGATATGTTTTTGAATGGACTAGCAGATTATATTAAAGATGAGATCTATGTCATGGATCTGCCAAAGACGTTAGATGGGCTTATCGACTTGGCCATCAGAGTGGACACTCGGTTACAACAGAAAGGGTCTCACAAGAAACTGCACACTCCACATCTTCCCACGCAACCTCTCCTCGTTGCATCTTCTGACCCCACCTCATCTGATCTCGAGCCGGAACCCATGCAGATGCAGATGGGCAGATTCCGGCTTTCCACGGAGGAGAGGCGTCGTCGCCGCATGGAGGGACTATGCATGTACTGTGGAGTCGCTGGACATTTTGTGGCTTCGTGTCTAGCCAAGAATAAAAATTCGTCGCCGGGTAAGAGTTTACGGGCTCATGCGCTCACCGACTCCGGAGCCGAGGGGAATTTTATTGACTCTAAGCTGGCATACAGTTTGAAAATCCCAGTTGTTCCCCTTTCTCTTCCTATTGCAGTGCACGCCCTTGGCGGTCTTTCTCTCCCCACCATCACACACTCCACTGCTCCTATAAGACTCATTACCTGGTAATTACCTGGTATTATCTGGTAATAATTCCGAAACTATTGAGTTTTATTTAACAGAGACTATCGCCCCCCCTGTGATCTTGGGACATCCCTGGTTGGTTTTGCATAAACCTCACATTAATTGGGGACATAATACTGTGCTTTCTTGGAATGAGAGCTGTCACAAATCTTGTCTATTATCTGATTGTTCTGCTGTTTCTTGTTCTGTGTTTCAGGAGGAACAGATGGATCTATCAACTGTGCCCCGTGAGTACCATGACCTGAAGAGAGTGTTCAGTAAGTCCCGGGCTGCTTCTCTGCCTCCTCATCGTCCCTATGACTGTGCTATAGATTTATTACCAGGTACGTCTCCGCCTTAAGGCAAATTATAATTGCTTTCTGCACCAGAGAGGGAGGCCATGGAGAAATATATTTCTGATTCTGTAGCAGCCAAGATCATTCGCCCCTCTTCTTCACCGGCGGGGGCGGTATTTTTTTTTGTGAAAAAGAAGGATGGTTCCCTTCGCCCGTGCATTGATTATCAAAGGCTGAACAACATCACGGTTAAGAATACATACCCTTTGCCATTGATGTCTTCAGCCTTTAAACGTCTGCAGGGGGCGAACTTTTTCACAAAATTAGATCTCCGCAATGCTTATCATTTGGTTCGCATAAGAGCGGGGATGAGTGGAAATCAGCGTTTAACACCCCCAGAGGGCATTTTGAGTACTGCGTTCTGCCCTTCGGCCTTTCCAAAGCTCCGGCTGTTTTCCAGGCATTCATCAATGACGTGCTGAGAGATATGATAGATCAGTTTATCTATGTTTACCTGGATGACATACTGATATTTTCCCATTCTCTCCAGGAACATGTTCAGCACGTCAGGCAAGCGCTTCAGAGGCTGTTAGAGAATGGTCTTTATGTCAAGGCGGAGAAATGTGTTTTTCATGCACAGTCTGTTCCCTTTCTAGGGCATATCGTGTAAGTTAAGGGGTTGCGCATGAATCCAGAGAAGATTAAGGCTGTGGTCGATTGGCCAACTTCTGATTCCCGGAAGGCCCTGCAGAGGTTTCTGGGCTTTGCCAATTTCTACAGGCGATTTATTCGCAATTTCAGCCAGCTCGCCGCACCTCTGACCGCCTTGACCTCCTCTAAAATGCCGTTCAGGTGGTCCAGCGCAGCCGAAGCTGCGTTCTCAAAACTGAAAGGCTGCTTTGTTTCAGCTCCAATCCTGATAACCCCTGATCCCTCCTGGCAGTTTGTGGTAGAGGTCGACGCATCAGAGGTCGGGGTCGGAGCTATCCTGTCCCTGCGCTCCTCCTCGGATGGCAAGATCCACCCGTGCGCGTATTATTCTCATCGGTTATCAGCCGCAGAAGGAAATTACGACATTGGTATTCGAGAGCTGTTGGCCGTCAAGCTTGCTTTGGAGGAGTGGCGTCATTGGTTAGAGGGGTCGGGGGTCCCCTTTATCGTCTGGACCGATCATAAAAATCTTGAGTACATTAAATCCACTAAACGATTAAACTCTAGGCAGGCTTGGTGGGCGTTATTTTTCGAACGGTTCAATTTTACCATCTCATATAGACCGGGATCTAAGTACATTAAGCCCAATGCGTTATCCTGTCTTTTTGATTCTTCGGAGCGTACATCGTCACTCGAACTAGTGGTGCCTAAGCGGATTGTTATTTCTAACATCACATTGGAGATAGAATCGAAGTTTCGCGCAGCCTTGGATGAGGTAACGCCCCCGATCGGATGCCCACCGAGTCAGTTATTCGTGCCAGAGAAACTTCGGTCTGATGTTATTCGATGGGGACATTCCTCCAAAGAGGCCTGTCATCCTGGGGTGAGTTGCACATCATTTGTTATTTAATTGGCTCGTGATCAGCATTGGCTCGTGATGTGCGTGATTTTGTATTGGCTTGCTCTGTTCAGTTTCAAAGGCTTCCAATCGGCCACCCGCGGGACTCCTTCAACCGCTGTCAGTGCCTTCGAAACCCTGGTCCCACATCTCGCTAGATTTCGTTAAGGGTCTGCCTCCCTCCAACGGCAATACAGTGATTTTAACCGTTGTGGACCGGTTCTCGAAGGCTGCTCATTTTGTCCCTCTGCCCAAATTACAGTCAGCTAGAGAGACAGCGATTGCTGTCATTAATCACGTCTTTCGCATTCATGGCCTCCCGACCGACGTGGTCTCTGACAGGGGGGTCTCAGATTATCTCTAAATTTTGGAGGGAATTCTGTCGTTTATTGGGGGCCACTATTAGTCTTTCGTCTGGTTTTAATCCCCAGAGTAACGGTCAGACAGAGAGAGCAGGATCAGGATCTTGAGCGCACATTGCAATGTTTGGTCTCGCAGAATCCCTCCTCTTGAAGTCAGCAGCTATCGTAGGTGGAGTACGCACATAATTCGTTACCAGTGTCGGCTACGGGCCTTTCTCTGTTTCAGTGTAGTCTAGGTTACCAGCCACCAGTTTTTCCCAGTCTGGAATCTGAAGTCGCGGTTCCCTCTGTTCACGCCTTTATCCAGAGGTCGCACTTGGAGCTAAAGCAAGGCTAAAGCCGATCGCCACCGTTCTAAGCCTCCTGTTTACGTTATCGGTCAAAAAGTGTGGTTTTCTTCTTAGAATATTCCACTCCGCACCATTTGCAATAAGCTAGCTCCTAAATTTATTGGCCCTTTTATTGTCACTAAAATCATTAGTCCGGTGGCAATCCGCCTCAAATTACTTCCAGCGTACAGGAGAATTCATGCCGTGTTTCATGTATCTAAAGTAAAGCCCGTTTTTCATACGGCAATTAACCCGCATACCCCAGTTCCCCCCTCGCCACGTCTCGTAGATGGGGAGACTGCTTATTCGGTTAAGCGCATCCTGGACTCTAGACAGAGGGGATGAGGATTCCAGTACTTGGTGGACTGGGAAGGTTACGGTCCTAAGTACAGAAGTTGGGTTCTGGTTGGGGACATACTGGATCACTCTCTTATCGATGATTACAATCACCAGGTATGCTTGTCTGTGAACGCCTCGAGGGTATTGTCATGATTGTGGATCTGTCTGTTCTTCTATGATGTGTCTGCGTGTGTGTATGTGTGTGTGTGTTTGTGTGTGCGTGGTGCGGTGCTTATATGCGTGTATGAGTGTGTGTGTGTTTGGCTGTCTGTCTGTGTTGTAATCGCGTGGCTGTCAGTTGTGTTTACATATCAGCTGTAATCAGCAGACCACAGGTGCAGCGCATTACCGCGCCTATATATGTTCAGCGTTTCTGTCACACATTGTCAGTTTGTTATCTTCATGTCTGTTGTCTCTGTTCTGTCAGGCTCCTGCCGCTGAGTTACTGGTGGTGTGTCGTTGGGAGAGCTCTGTGTTTGGACTCATGTACTTCTGTTGACGGCTCCCTGAACTTGCTCTACTGTACTTCCCTGTTCTAGTCTGTCATCCGTCATCTGCCTGCGTCCGTCCTTCTCTGTTTTCTGTCTGAGTCCAATAAATCTTTTACTTGCAATTGGGTCTCTTTGTAATTCGTGCCACAGATGGCCTCAAGTGTTAAATCACTAACTTTTGCCTATAATTGTACCATCCATGAGACTACTGGGTATGCTTTATTTCTGTTGATGTTTGGGAGGATTCCTCGGCTACCTGTCGATCTGATATTTGAAACTGTTATGGACAATCCTGATGTAGTGAACTTTGACAGCTATGTTAAGGCTCTTCAAAAGAATATGAAGGAGGCAACGTGTATTGCACAGACATCTGCCACAAAACAGTTTAAAAGACATGCTGACTTGTATAACAAAAGAGTCAAGGGTGGCCCAATTGATGCTGGTGATCGGGTTTTGCTGGCTAACAAGGGAGCATGTGGAAAATGAAAGCTTGCTGATCTTTGGGAGGATGCAATTTATACTGTTGTTGGAGTAAACACGGAGAGTCATACCTACAGAATTCAGCACAGCCAAACTGGTGTAATAAAGACAGTACATCATAACCTTATAATGCCGGTCAACTTTGTCCCACTTCCCGAAGATGACTTGGAAACTGATACAGCAGAAAACAACCTAAGTGACTCAGAGAGTGTTGATTCAGTGATTGAAAACGTATTGGAGGATGCTTCCAGTTACAGGACACAAGAGTGGGTGTCACAGGTGCCTTCTGATGGCATGAATGAAACAGACACACATGATGTAGAAGATTTTTTAGATGTTCTTGAATCTTTACCAACAGTGGATACTGTTCATTCAAATGACTTGGAACATGATGTGTGTAATGATAATTTTCGACAACCCAGCTGGAATCTGAGGTTTATGAGGATGTTGTAGGTACAAGTAGTAGTGTGCCTAAATCAACTGCACAGCAGATTGAAATATCAACACTTGACCCTTCAATTTCACCAATGACTAATGTTGCTCAACTTATGGAGGTCAGTTCGCTGTCTAATATTACTGTGCATAATAATCCTATTGAAAGATCACTAAGTCATGTAAGGTCCAGAGCTGGTAGGCTCTTTGAACCAGTTATTTTTTTTTAAGTTTTAAGATTTATTGAGATAATGCACCAACAAAAAAATTCTAAATTAACTAATTGGCTACTTGAGCTTTACATGGCAACACAATTTTCTGTGCTTTTTTATATAAAGCACTGTTTACAGTATGTCTAAATGTATTGGTTACTGTAATTGTAGGAGCCATTTGGCAACTGTTCATTGTTCCACTAGGTGGTGCTCTTTAAAAAGGCTTATAAGTGGGAACAAACAATCAGGTAACAGGTGTTGCTAGACGGAAGGGAGCACATACAGTTTTGACCACACTCACACGCTCACACGCATTCACACAAAGAGCCACACACACTTACACACAAACGCACACACATAGCCATACACACACATTTGATTCATTTTATTTGGAGCATCCAAATAATTGTAAGGAGCCCATAATGTTTCACAGTACAAGCAGCATGCAACAATTAATGATCTTTTGCGTGGCACTATTAGACACTCAATCCATTCTGCGTGCAGTATTAAGTAAATGGATTAAGGATAGAGATGGCATCGTCTTCTCCACACATGAAGACTGCCTATTAATGCAGATACAGAACAATACTTTGCAATTTGTTTAGAGTCTTTTTTACTGAGTCCGGCAATTTGTAGTCCCCTCACACAAAGTTTATGAACGTGCCCTAGGCTACCGTAAATTAAAACCACCAACTTTGTGTTGTAGCCACACACTTTCAGAGCATTCACTAATGGTTGATATTTCAGCATTTTTTTCTGAATAGCACAGATCCATGTATGAGTCAAAACAGCAGCCTACTTCCATAATCAGAATGTTTTTCAATACTTTATCCACAACAACAATATCAGGAGTGTTTGGAAAATCTCTAATGACAGCACTCAGAACATGTGCATTACTGCTCAATAATGGAAACCAGTTCATTCGTACAGTCTTGTTAATGTATAGTGCACTGTGCACACTGACTCTGTCCATCTCTTTAGCTGTGATGTTCACAATGCAATCGTGACGTGCGATGTACATCCCTTTGAACGCGGGGCAGCTGTTCATTATGTGTGCTGTTGATTCCACGGTTCTATCGATATGTAATAAGCAGAAGGGCTCGTGGTGTTTCGGGTACCACGCGGACAGATTAAACTTTGTAGGAAGTGTTTGTAAACGAGCTCTAATAACAAACTTAAGAATAGTGTGGTCAATAGCGGGGTTGTGTAGCGCAGTGTGTGGGACTGTGTGATCCGTGTGAGGCATGTGCATGTGTGAGGCTGGTAAGGGACAGCGATCTATTTTGTCCAGTCTGCTAAAATATTCATTGCAGATTTCATTCAGTTGTTCTTGCCATTCTCCAGCTACGTTAAATTTATGTCCAAGGTAACTATAAGTCTCATGTCTGGCATAAACTCTGATCGCATTTCCTGAGATTCTAAACACAGGAGGATGGTCCTATTTGGCTCTGTACCACCTGTTGCCGCCAGATCGGCGTTCATAAAACACTGCACACTTGCTGTTCTTCACCTCGAGTCCAGACCACTGCAGAAAGCGGTCGGTGTCTGACAACATATTGGTAATGACATTTTCCTCTCTTGACACTAAGACGACGTCATCTGCGTAGGCTTGGACGGGATTCGGAGATATTACATCAGGCGGGGCGAGGAGGCAGATCCATTTCAGCCATTGGTTAAATGCCAGAATAAAATTCACTGCGCTCCAGGGACAGCCTGTTTTAATTCCAACTGCAAGCTTTATGGGTTTTGTTATTTGCTGTCCGCACATTACTTGTATAAAAGATTTCTCATATACATTCTCAATTATCCATCAGAATACGATTTAAAATGCATTTCATAAATACCTTGTAAATGGAAGGCAGCAGTGATATATCTCTCCAGGTGGAGGGGTCTTCCGGAATGTTGTCTTTCTTGGGAATCCTGTGGATGATGGCTCCTTTCCACAAATCAGGAACTTTTCCATTGATTAAGCAAACATTGAAAATCTGTGTTAACGTCGTTGCTGTAAAGTGTTTTGTCGCTTTAAGCACTTCATAAGCTACCCCGTCAGCTCCACAAGCCTTGTTGTTGGGAAGGCTGAGAAGCACTTCTGTGATTTCATTTGTGGTGAAGTTGGAAGTTCTGGGCTGTGTGTTGATATCAACCGGGCCAAGGATGCCACACCATGGGCGGCTGTCGCGCTGGTGATGCTGCTGCCTTGGTCCACACTTCTTAAAATAGTATTCATATACCTTAGACACATCATTTATGGCAGGAGGAGGAATCGGGTGAGTACTATTATTTAAGATGATGTCAATGGCTTTACCTCTACGATGTTTCCAGAGATAGACGAGCTCATTTTGGCTCACCTCAGTTGACTCTCTCGCTCTGCTGGATTTTGTCGCTCTGTTGAGCGCTGGTTAAATAGTTTTCCGTATATAGCGCAACTGGTGATCTATCCATTCAGTTCAGAATATCCATCTATTCACACACACTCACACACAAACATATATGGACACACATTCACGCTTTAACGTGACGGTTTGCTTTGTTGGCCTGTAAGTCACAATGTTTGATGTTTAATGTTTATGAACGGAAACTTACCTGGAAGGAAACTTGTGAACTACTGGAGGTTTCCTACTTGTGAACAGACTGTTCATTGCGTTTACACTTTATCAGCCAGAGGACAGTGTGCGTCAGCTGGGTGCCTGTCTAACAACATCTCAGGGGTTTCAAGCAATAGGCTTAGCCTCTACAATTAGGTCAAAACTTTCGTTTCGCATCGCCGACCCGCAAGGAGTTGCGCAGAACCAGAAGATTCAAGCTGGTCGTGTCTGAATGGAGGCACACAAAGATATCGGCATACTGGGTCAGCTGTGGCATGTTTGCTCTGCGATTTGGAGGATGTCGGACGACGCTATTCATCAGCACTGCACGACGTGAGTTCTACACAGATGGTCTTCATATTCGCTGGACAATGGCGCCCAACGCAAGGTATGTGTAGCGCTACAATGCATTGAATGGCCATTCAATTTGTGTTCAATTTGCAGGGCAAAATCCAATGCATAGGTGACACAAGAGGCGGGTAATTAACGTCATATTTTCCTTGGACTCTGTTACTGTTTTGCGAACGTATTGTGAATGCGTGAAATAGGTCATTGAGATGAATAAAACAATCGACAGGCCTACTGAGCCGTCCATAGAAATGAACACTATCGAGCATAATAATGATGCGCAAACCTCAAAAGAAAAATGCATCGTTAAACTGACTGCTAAAGCATTCGCTGAAAAACTGGAACGTTTGCAAAATGAAAGGAAAACTAAGCTGAATAAGGCAGCCAGTCTAAGAAATGTGTTGAATGGTTTTATTAAAAAAGGGAAATGTTGTACAAGCTCAATGTGTATTTGATGATTTTGTTAAGGTCTGTGATGAATCAAAAGGTGTTCATGAATTTATGATGGGTATGTTACCTGATATTGAACAAGAAAAACATGATGTGTGGTTTAAAGCCAAAATGATTGCTAATAATGAGCTCATTTCTAAGGTACAATTGTGGTTATCAAATTCTGGTCAAAATTTAAGTGTTGGTGCTACTGGTAGACAAATTGGTGATGGTATAAATCCAGAGGATAGTGTTTCAAATGCATCCAGTAAACGCTCAGGGAAAAGTGCAGGTAGCAAATCAAGCACTACTTCTTCTGTACGAATTAAAGCACAAGCTGAAAAGGCTGCATTGCTTGCTCGGATAGCAGCTTTAAAGGAAAAGCATGCCTTGGAAGAGCAAGAGCAGCAGATAAAAAGAAAATTAGAGCAACAGGAGGTGGATACTATGTTAGCTGAAACTGCTGCTAGACTGTCCATGCTCGAAGCTTCTGATAATTTATGCAGTGAAAATGCATCTGATGCTATGAATTCTTACTTGGTGAAAGAAACGCAAAGTTCAGCACCTCTACACAAACTGGACCTGATGGCAAGCAAATTTAAATGTGCACCTCAAAGTAAACTGCAACAAACACAGGAGTGGACATCATCATCAACAACCCCCCCCCACTTTTAGACGGCACGTTAAATCAAGCTATTCAACAGCCCACCACTAGACCAAAGGTGTGGTCTGGTTTAAATAGAAAAACAACTCAACTTAACTGAAATATACTTTGTAGGGTCCAGCCAGTTGATCCAATGACGGTATCCACTGGTGGATGAAGGTTCACTGCATGTTCGGTCTTTCCAATGCACAATGTTGATTTATATTAAACTTAACTCATATTTGACTCCAATTTTAGTATTAGGTGGTTTAGAATTAGAATATTAATATATTTATCCTTGTTTTATCTGACTCCAATTATAAAACATTGAGAAGGTTATTTTGTTTCCTTTCACATTATTTTAGATTATGATTAAATATTCTTTCGATTTGTTATTATACCTTATTCTCATTTACTCAGATTCCTATAGCATTCCGAGTCTTGCACCGGCCGGCTATACAATCTCTTAATACAAGCTTGTCAGTCTTGGTCATTAAACAGAGGCGATTAACCACTCTCCTAAAAAGGCAGAACCCTACTTTACTCAATTTAGGAGATTTTCATGTGGTCCCCATAGATCTGTTATCTACTTAATCAAGACAAAGTATTTAAATAATAACCGCACAGGATTATAAGTTTGTAGATGAAGGCCTAAATACCCACATTTAGATTAGTTTCAACAATATTTTGTTGTTCTAAATAGAAAACCCATAGTTGGCCTTTTACAGTCTAAGTATACTTGAATTAATGCCAATTTGTTAGTCGGATCTTTAACAACATTGTATAGCGTGCCACGCTGCTCTGTCTAACATGTTTTAGTCCGTTACTAACCTGTACAGTGGCTTGTAGTGCTATGGACAACAACATTTACCAGTGATAATAACACAAGGTTTGAATAATTCAAAACATAACAATTTATAAGTCAGGTAAGTGTATTATGCCAATTCAATCAGTCAATTCATAAATGATCAATACAAAACATCAAATTATCAAAGACAAATCCAAGATGAAAAGATGCATACCTGACTTCAAAATATACATAACATAGAGCATAAGCTCCATGTTACGGGCTGATCTGGGTAAGCAGAATCGCCCTGAGCCTTTCTCAAACCTTATCTTAAATAATCCAAGAATCCCCTCAAGGAAAGGGGTGTGTGCATAACAAAAGGCATTTGCATTTAGTGCTGCCTGTGGAAAAGTCACACCCTTCACAGTGGTTCAAAAGACGCCTGAAGTTATATATTTATTGTTTTGATTATGTCTATTTCTGAGAGAATGAGACCAGTGTACCAGTCGCACTGAGCCATTTCAAATGATATCAAACATGATAGATAAAGTCATTTTGGTTAATCTAGAACATTCAAACATTGAAATGACCATATGTGTAAGTTGGGGTGGTTGAATTCGAGTTTCAGCAGGTTCAGATGTAAATGCAGCAGGAGCTGGTTTTTCCCACATTCCCACCTGCTGGGTTGTGGAGTCAATTGTCTCTGTTTTCAGCTCATGTTTGAATTGTCAGAGACATCAAAAATATTTGTAATATCTCAATTCTTACAGATAATCCTCATTTGATCCCATGGGTCAGATATAAATGTGTCCATGGGGTCACTATTGTACCCTTGTTGAGGTCGTTCAGGGGCAATTCAAGTCAGTCTCTGCAGCATTTTTCAGTTGTAAGTCGTGTTCAGCAGGTAGCTAAACAGGTCCAGGTTCGTTTTCACCTCGTTTGATGAGCCTGACTCGAATGCACAGCTCATTCAGTCCATATAGGCCTTCATAACTTGTTCAGTCCACTTCATGTGGGCTTCTCATAGTCTGCTCCTTCTGATGAATCTGGTCACCTCCATTGGTGCAGTTCCTTATGCAGACATGGGCATGTGGGGGTCTACAGTATGTGTATACACTGCCTTCTCCCGGACACCTAAACAGCAACTTGATGGCTCAGCGATTGAACAATTATGAACTTGTGACATTCTGCATTGGAGAAAGTCATGAGGTTAAGCATAAAATATATGATCAAAACATAAAAGTCAGCAAATGCGAGTTGTACAACTGGTCTCAGGTCTCTTTCAATCTGTTTAAAAGGTCCAATCAAAAACAGATAAATTCTTTGTCACCACTGAGATGGGGTATAATGATAGGAGAAATATTAGATATTTTTGGTTTGAATTACTCAAGGGAAAATTATCAAACGATCAGTGCAACTTATTAAAACAGTATAACAGGCAGTAAGCATCATAAAAACACATCATCATGACAATATAGTCAAATAAATGACGTGAAAAAACATGAAGATAATTGTCATAAATGATAGTAGTCACATTATTTAACCATAACTATGTAGGTATATCTATAATAATGTGTGTGTTTGTGTGTGTATGTCGTGTGGTGTGGTGTGGCGTGTGTGTGTGTGTATGTGTGTGTGTGTGTGTGTGTGTGTGTGTGTGTTCGTGTGTGTGTCTCAGTGTGTGTGTAGGCTTGGCCACAATTGATGGCATTTGTCAAATTTAAAATTTCCTAGTTGATTATGAGAAGTGTCCACACTTCAGTTTTAATTTTAATCACTTTAGCGCTTATACCTGTTATTGGTGATAGATTGGAAAACCACGGGCCCTCTGGTTTGTCAACCATTCCTATAACAGTCAGTGTATCTATTCTTAAATTTATTGGCAAGTTTGCCTCTAGTACCTACTAGAGTTCGAAAGTACCTACCCAGCAGTTAAGTGGAAACAGCGGCAAATTTTGGTACATTCCTCACCACGGAATTTATCATCCTAGAAAGAAAAGCCTGTGCGTGGTATTTGACTGTTCTGCATCATTTAAAGGAACATCATTGAATAAACAGCTCCTGCAAGGTCCCAACTTTAATAACACACTTACTGGAGTCCTCCTGAGGTTTCGGCAAGAACCTGTGGCATTCATGGGGGATGTGCAAGCAATGTATTATCAAGTTAAAGTTCCAGAGGAGGACAGAGACCTTCTGCGGTTCCTGTGGTGGCCTGAGGGAGACCTGACGAAAGATGTGTCAGAATTCTGCATGACTGTCCATTTATTTGGTGCTGTATCCTCTCCAAGTTGCGCCATCTTTGCGCTGAGGAAAACAGCTGAAGATAATCGGGCTGAATTTCCAGCAGAAATTCCACACACTGTTAAAGAAAACTTCTATGTAGACGGCTGCTTAAAGAGTGTGAAATCTGAGAAGAAAGCTGTAACAATATCAAACACCTGACCATGCTCTGTCAAAAAGGAGAATTTAGCTTGACAAAGTGGGTAAGCAACAGTTGCTCTGTACTGCAAGCCATGCCACAGGAATATAGAGCTAAGGGTGTGGAAGAACTTGACATGGACCGAGATCGACAATCCCATGGAAAGAGCCCTTGGATTACAGTGGTGTGTTCAGAAGGACACATTTACATTCAAATTGGTAGCTTCCCAAAGGTCCTGCACTAGACGTGGAATGCTATCTGTCTCTAGTTCAGTGTATGACTCACTTGGTTTTCTGGCACCAATTCTACTGCCTGCGAAGATAATGCTGCAAGAATTGTGCAGAAGAAACTATGGATGGGACGAAACAGTACCTCAAGAGCTACTGCACCGCTGGACAAGATGGATAGAGGAGTTGGAAATTCTGTCTAACTTTTAAATTAATAGATGCATCAAGCCCAAAGACTTTGGAACTGCCATACATGGTCAGCTTCATCATTTCTCAGACGCTAGCGAACTAGAATATGGGGAAGTTACTTATCTCAGACTGCAAAATAGCAAAGAATAACGAAGACAGACGTTTTCATACCTTTGTGGCTAATAGGGTCACCATTGTAAGAGAAGCAACAACAACTTTACAGTGGCGGTACGTTTGTTCCAAGGAAAACCCAGCAGATGATGCATCTAGAGGTCTGAGGGTTGGACACTTCATTGATCACAATAAGTGAATAGAAGGTCTAAGCTTCTTGCATAAGTCAGAAGAGGATTGGCCAGCTGATAGAGCTGATATGGTGATCAAAATCGATGACCCAGAAATCAAAAGGGAAGTTGTAGTGAACGCAGTTAGTGTAATTGACCCATCAGACAGCACCCGCTGTTTAATTGCGTACTTCTCAAATTGGAAGAGATTGATGGTAGCAGTAGCTTGTTTTCTTAAATATAAGAGAATGCTTCAGGAACGGTCTCAAAAGAGGAAAGAGCCTGAGACTTCGTTTGTGAATACGCAGAGTGTTCCAGTGCATGAAAGGTGCACTTTGTCTGTTGAAGACATAAGTGAGGCAGAGATTGCCATTGTATGCTTTTGTCAACAGCAACGATTTAGTGAGGAACTTGCTAGCTTGTCAGATGGAAAAGGAACTGTAAGCAAGCAAAGCCCTCTATACAAACTGGATCCATGCTTGGATAACGGACTTCTAAGAGTCGGCGGGCGACTAGCTAGAGATTCACTACCAGAGGAAGCTAAGCATCCATTAGTTTTGTCTAAAGAACAACATATAGCTACTCTCCTCCTGCGAGATATTCACAAACAGCTCAGCCATAGTGGTCAAAACCACATATTGTCCACACTACGAAGGAAATACTGGATCACAGGTGCTAATTCGACAGTGAGAAAGATAACGTCTGACTGTTGTCTCTGCAGAAGACAAATTGGTCAGATGATGCTACAGAAGATGGCAGACTTGCCCATGGAGAGGATTCTTCCGGACAAACCACCATTCACCAACGCAGGGGTCGACTAATTTGGACCTATAGGGGTGAAGAAAGAACGAGGCACTGCCAAGCGATATGGCATGATATTCACCTGCCTGCCTAGTAGAGCAGTCCACCTTGAAATAGCCAACTCTTTGAACACAGACGCATGAATTAACGCAATATATAATGGTCTCCAGCATCATCTAGTTATTACGGAGCCGTTTTGACAGGAGCAGTGTAGCGTACAGTCCAAAGATAAAATTACTTATTGATTTTATTACGGAGTATTTTGCATGGATTTTACGACTCCTGGTTCCGACAGAAAGAAAATGAACTCAAAAAATCCTGGACCAGCACAAAACTAAAGTGTTATGTTTTGTAAACTTTGTATTTCATTTCTAACTTTTCTTACCTGTGTAACCTCTCTTATAACCTGTATGCCTGTTCCTTTTAGGTCTTTTTAAAGCATAAAAAATGTAAGGATATGAAAAATTATGTTGATGTACTTTTAAACCCCCCATGTTTGGTACCGATGGGTTTCTGCTGACATTGCTGCTGACACATGATGCATTAAGCAAGATCATAACTCTCATTGCTCTATTCTTTAATCCCCTGTATTAAATGCCTGTCCGCATGCTTTGGGCGGACACTCAAATTTGCATACGAGCAGCCTTGAGACAAAGGAAGGATTCGCGCCCAAACTTTGTCCTGAAATCATTGGTCAGAATGCTGAACGGGTTGTCACGTGACCCGCATGTATAACCAGACTTCCCCCCAAACATCTGGGGGAGAACGTCCGAACAAAGAACCCATCAAACGTGGCCCCTTTGAGGGCCACGCGGCTTTCTAAGCCGCATGGACTTTTCCCGCCACGCTTTCTTTATTTTCCGCCAAAGTAAACTCAGTTTAAAGTGTGCGATCGTGTTCGTCCGAACTGCATTACAAACTCCACGCATCAAGGAGGACATCAAAAGGAGTTTTCATCACGACGGAAGAGAGACTCGCATACAAAGAGAGACCTCCAGACATGAAAGACCAGGTATTTTTAGTTATGCGATTAAGCTGTGCCCCTTTTATCAAAAAGGTGTTTTTGTTTTTATAATCTTGGTGGTCCTTAATGGTGCGTGTGGAACTGAAAGTTTTGTCACTCTTTTATCTGAAATCTCTATTTCCTAGCTTTACTATTTCTCTTTGTTGTTACACGTTCTATAGATCCGATTTCTCCACGTGGTTTACCTTTGTTCTGTGTTTAATGTATGTTTGTGTGTTTGTTCGTTATTTGTCTGACTAGTCAATAAATCCTATTATAATCAAATGAATTGTATTGTTTGCCTCACGAGAAAATGTCCCTGAAATACAGATTCCCCTGCCTAGCTATTATAAGTTGTTTAAAACTTATTAAGGATTAGTCTACTTCACAAGAAGTAGCAATTAAATTCCCCTTTTCTAAATGGATAGACCATTGCCGTGGCCGCTCGGAAGAGCGGCGGCTCTGCTTGTGTTTGTTTGGTCAAATTAACAATAAATTGATCCAGAATATTAATGATTAATAATAATTCGTTATTGTTGATAATTAATATTGATAATCTGAGAGTCCGCTCGGTCGAGCGGGCAAGATTATATACAATCATATGTTTGTTCGACCAAATTGACTGAAGCTTAAGCCGGAATATTAATAATTAAGAATAAACCGTTATTGTTGATTATTAATATTCATAAAATGAGCTAATTTCTGTTACAGCAGAGATGTTCACTGTGGAGTCTATCTATATCACTAAATTACTCGATCAGTGACACAGAATAATACTTTATAATATTATTAATCTTAATCAATCATGCAACAAGTAAACAAATAAAATATAAATATATATAAATATCACAAATAGCTCCAACATCCCGGCCCCTAATTGTCTGTAATAATGACAATTATAAGAATAAGAGGAGGCATTAAATATATTTCTTCTATATATGTTAAGAGTCCATATCTTATGAAAAAAGAAAAAAAATATTTAGATGATTTTCTTCTTCAAAAAGCAAAAACAAAAATTCTCCACCGCAAAAAAGGGAAACCTTTTTAAAGTACAAAAAAAGAGAAAAAAAGGGAGGATAGAAGATCTCTTTAGAGATCAGTCAGGGTTATGTCAGGCCTCCAAAAGAAGGTACAGCTTGGTGATGGGTCTCTCTAGAATGTTGCTCCTTGTTCGTAGCTTCACCCGTCGAACATGTCCTATGTTATCAGGGATGGTTTTAATTATTCTCCCCATTAACCATAAATTACGTGGTGAAGTTTCATCCATAATTAACACTATATCTTCTGGCTTAAGGTTTTTTTTTCTTCTCACATTCCACTTTTGTCTTTCCTGCATCAGAGGGAGGTACTCTCTGACCCAACGCTTCCAAAACATGTCAGCAATATACTGGACCTGCCTCCATTTTTGTTTGGAGTAACAGTCCTCCTTCCTAAACAATCCAGGTGGCAGCAGGGGTTTTCCCTTTAACAGGAGCAGATGGTTTGGCATGAGTTGTTCTGGATCACTTACATCATCGGACACCACAGTGAGGGGTCTGTCAGTCAAGATGCTCTCAACCTCACAGAGAACTGTTTGAAGGCTTTCATCATCCAACACTTGTTGTCTAATAATGGAGTAAAGGACTTTCTTGATGGCTCGGATAAGTCGCTCCCATGAGCCTCCATGGTGTGAGCCGAAAGGAGGATTGAATCTCCTTTTTATACCTTTAGTTGATAGGCCTTTCTGGATTTGTTCATAATTCAGAAGAGCAAGTGATTCTCACAGCTCAAGTTCTGCCCCCACTAGGTTCGTTCCATTATCAGAGAACATTTCTTTGACCTGACCTCTCCTACACATAAATCGTCTAACAGCAGCTATGCTGAAATCAGTGTCTAGAGAATATGACAGTTCTAAATGGACAGCTCTGATGACAAGGCATGCGAATATGACTCTGTACTTCTTCACTGTAGTCCGACCCCTTTTTGTTTCAATGGGGCCAAAATAATCGACTCCTACATGGGTGAAACGAGGAAGATCTGGTTCTGTTCGACTTAAAGGCAGATCGGTCATCTTCTGCACACTATAGGTGGAGTATGCCAGCGTCTACAGAAGACACAATTCTTTAGGACTTTCCTTGTGGCTGAATTGGCTTTAAGAATCCAAAATCTTTGGCGAAGTTTTGGCAACATTTGATTTCTTCCACCATGACCAACCAAAACATCAATGTGCCTGAGGAGCACTTGGATTAAGTGACTGTTTTGGGGTAAGATGATTGGATGTTTAAAGTCCTCCGGCATTCCACCCACTCTTAATAATTCACCATCAAAAATAGGGTCAAGTTAATAAAGTCTACTGCTTTTCTTGACAGATGACTTGCCATTCTTCAGAGCTGAAATCTCTTCAGGGAAATGATACTTTTGAATGCACCAAAGGAGAGCCTTTTCTGCACATGCAAGATCTTCAACTGACAGATGTTCACAGGTAAGTATCTTTGTTCCTTTCTTGGTATCATCGGTTTGTTGGGTAGTCCTCTTCTCTCTGAGTGTCATCTCCTTTCTTTTCCTAGCAAACTGTTTTAGCAGGTCTTTGAATTGCAAGTTCTTGCTGTGGCTCGTTTTAAATGATCCCAGAAGGAAAAGTGCTGTATGAACTTGATGACAAGATCGTGTTTTTCTGTTGCTACTGTACCAAAAACTGAAACAGTTTTCTTGATTTTCGGGTCATCATTAGACAGAGTGAAAGGGTTATCTAGAGGTTTTGGCCAAGACTGCTCAGGTTTCTTCAGGAAATTTGGTCCATTCAGCCATTGTTCTGATTTCAAAAAGACTTCAGTTGGCATGCCTCGTGAGGCATCATCAGCAGGGTTAAGGCTGCTGCTTACGTAACGCCACTGAAACTTTTCTGACAGGTCTCTGATAGTAGTTACTCTAATCACCACGTATGTTTGGAAACGACAGTTGTCATTAAGGATGTACTTAATGACAGCAGTACTGTCAGTCCAGTAAACTGGTAATTCTAGAGTGAACTCTAGTTCCCTTTCCAGTATTCTGTTTATCCGCACTGCTAAGACTGGCAGCTGGCAGCTCCAGTCTAGGGATGGTAATGGGTTTCAACGGTGCTACTCGACTTTTGCCCGTTACAAAAGCAATGTAAATGAGACCTCTGGTATTTGTTAGCCTCAAGTAACTTGCTGTGCCATATCCTACCTCACTGGCATCACATGAATGGTGTAGCTGTGCTTGATAGACTTCCCCAAAATCCTTGGGTTTGTAGCATCTATCGATGTTTAGATCTCCCAGCTGACCCAGTGCACATATCCAGTTCTGCCATCTTTTGGCAAAGGGGGGTGGAATCTCTGAGTCCCATCCCAGGCTTTCTCTGCAGAGTTCTTGTATCATCCTCTTTGCTGGAAAGACCATAGGCACAAGAAAACCAAGAGGGTCATACAATGAATTGACAACAGAGAGAATTCCTCGGCGTGTATAGGGCTGTTGTTTTAGTGAGATCTTAAAACATAAGGTGTCTGAACTAATGTTCCATTGAATGCCAAGAGCTCGTTCTAGAGGCAGCTCACTCTTCTCTAGATTGACCTCCATTATCTCCGGAGCTCTATCTTCTTCTGGGACTGAAGCCAGCAAAGATAGACTGTTGCTCACCCATCTTGTCAATCTGAAGCCTATTGTAGCACATAATTCTGTAAGATCTTTGATGAGGCATGTGGCTTGCTTTTCAGAACCAACTGATTTCAAGCAGTCATCAACATACAAATCCTTTTGTACAGTACTCAGTACATCTGGACTCACTTTTCCCTCACTGTCCCTGGCAGTTCTCTTCAAAGCATAGTTGGCGCAGCTTGGTGTTGATACAGCACCAAAAATATGCACTACCATCCTATATTCTGTAAGGGGCTGGTTGATATCACCATTAGGCCACCACAAGAAGCGTAATAAATCTGCATCATTCTTGAGCACTCTGACTTGGTGGAACATCCCTTCTATATCTGCCATTATGACGACTGGTTCCTGTCTGAATCTGAGGATAACTCCCAGGAGGTTGTTTGTCAGGTCAGGTCCTTGCAGTAACTGGAGGTTTAGTAAAGTGTCCTGAAATAATGCTGTACAGTCAAACACAATATGGATTTTATTTTTCTTCTTGTGGTAGACACCGTGGTGGGGTATATACCACACTCTACCATCACACCTAGACAGCTCATCATCTGGCACCTTTTCAGCATAGCCTTTGTCAAACAAAATACTCATAAACTTTGTGTAATCTGAATGAAATGCCTCATTCTTCTGAAGCTTCTTTCATAGAGTCTTTGCACGCAACTCAGCCAGAGCTTTATTGTTTGGCATGATCAAATTATCATTACGAAATGGTAACTTAATCTCATAATGTCCATCTTTTTTTATGGTGGATTCATTAGCAAGCTTTAGGAACTTCTTGTCTTCAAAGGACAGTTCAACTTGTTCCTCATAGGCCCATTCAGGAAAGTCTTGATTATACTGCCTAACAAGCAGCTCCTCCAATTTAGCTACAGAAATTCTGTTCGAATAAACATAATGATGGCCATGTTCATCCGTATTTAAACCACCACTCAATGAACCATTGATGAGCCATCCTAAGCGGGTCTTGCCTGCATATGGTCCATCTCCTTGGCTATGTATGATTTTCCAAGGCTCTAATGCCCATGCCGCATTGGCCCCAATAAGAAAACCAATATCTGCTTCTATGGTGGCAAGTTGAACGTCTTTCAAATATGGCCATTTTTGTATATCTTTTTCTGTAGCAATATTTTCATGACTCACTGGGATGCTGTCTTGTGTGAAGACTTCTGGCAGTTGCATAAAATCTGACCCTCCAAGTTTGCTCACTTCCAGTCCAGTTATACAATGTGTTCTTACAGATTTCTCTTGCCCCATGGTTCTAAGCAGGATTTCTATTTTTCTGCCCTCTAAATGTAAGTCTTCCATCAACTTCTCTGTACAAAAGCATGCAGAACTACCTGGATCTAGAAACGCATAGGTTAGAATGACTTGATTACTTTTGATAGATTTAACCTTTACAGGTACAATAGCAAGCTTGCAGTCAGACATTCCGGCCCCATTATGGTTTTTAAATTTGGTTACTGTATTAACTGTACAAGCTGAGGATGTCAGGGTTCTGCCACTCTGGTCATGTAAATTCTTGTTTTGGTGGCAGAATCTGAACACTAGTCATGTCTAGTCCAGTCCTGTTGTGCTCGGCTCGAGTTTTCTTGGGTCGAGCACTTGTTTCTGTCATTGTGTGTGTCTCTGTGTGTGCGCACGCCTTCGTGTGTGCGCGCAGAGCGTGCGCACTCCCGCTTGTTGCGGCCATGCGGGCTTTGTTTGCCTCCGACGCGCACGCTCTTGTACTCGTGCTTGTGTTTTCGTCTGTCTGCAGCGTGGTGTATCATTCCCAGCGTCTCAGTCTAGTTGGTTTCGGTTTTGGTCGGCGCTGGGATGAAGTATGCACGCTGCGTGTGTGAGCGCACAGTGAGTGTTTTCATTCATCAAAGCACGTGGCTATGTGTTTACATTGTGGTCACATGCTTTTGTCGGTTATCTTTGTTTTAATTGACACTTGGTCTTGTTTGGTCGTTTGGGGGGGGGGGGTTATCTTTGTTTTAATTGACACTTGGTCTATGGTGCCAATTATTACAAAGCGGTTTTCAAGCGCAGTTCTAACCCTGGGGTTCTGATCGATTGCAGTCATGCTACTGACTACAGCTTCGTGTGGCCCTTGGCCTAGAGATCCTTTATGTTAGGTATCTGAAATGAGGTTAAAGTTTGATGGTGGGGGTGTGTCGCATTCCAGGTGGCACTATGAAATTTGTCCCTGCTATCGGTTCTTCTGCATTCACAGGAAGGACAGTTTTGTTGGAGCCGTCACTGACTGGTTTACCTGCAGGCGTAATAGCCTCCCCAGCTCTGGTGCCTGTAAAGGGAAGTAAGGTATATGTACCCATTGTGAATGTGGGAGTACGCAATGTTTTTATATAATCAGTGTTTCTTTTAAGGGAATTGCAGGAGGTGTGCCTGACAGCACCCTTAAAGGGGCGGTCTGTTATGTTAGGTCAGGAGGCCCTTTCCTGCGAAGGCAGTATAGTGGGTCAACCCAACAGGTTAAAAGGAGTTCTGCGGCGATCAACCCGTCAAGGGGCAGAGCAACATTGTAATAAAACCATTTAATACGGACTGTGGGTAATGGACTACCTCAAGTACACTCATGGGCCATCTCCGGATCGTTCACTACACAGCCCTGGTTTAGGCCATGGGTCTGATGTGAATGGAGGTTACTACTTTCATCGTCGGGACTACGATGACTGTTGGGGGGGTGAGATGTGGTGATACGCCACACCTGTTGTGAGATTAGGGGGGCGTACCCTTTTTTTAATTACTTTTGAAGCATATAAAAAGGCTTTGCTCTGAGCTTCAGACCATACATCTGGGGGAACCTCGAGGGACTTTGTTCCAGCGTATTGTTTGGTCTGAAGACAGTGTGGACCAGGAGACTGGGGAGATTGTGCATGTAGCCAGGGGAGTGAGTGATTGCGTAAAGCTTGTATTATCCGTAAAGAATTGCAGCTTTGCTGAGAGCACCTCCAGTGTGCAGCAGGTTGTTTGGAGGAGTCACGCTTTTCACTTGTTTATATCCAAGGTTCAACGCTAAGGATTTCTTCTACTGGCCCGATCGGGCCAGTGGTTCTAATTTTTACTTGCCCGGCCCCACCTAAAAAAAAAAGTTAATAGCTATTTGACTGTTTGTGTGTGTGTGTGTGTGCGTGTGTGTGTGTGTGTGTGCGTGTGTGTGTGTGTGTGTGTGTGTGAAAGGCTTAACAAGGTTAATTAGGTTAACTAGACAGGCTATGGTATTTAGGCAAGTTATTGTATAACGATGGTTTGTTCTGTAGACAGTCTGAAAAACAATTAGCTTAAGGGGATAATAAATTTGACCTTAAAATGGTTCATAAAAAATTAAAAACTGCTTTCATTCTAGCCAAAATAAAACAAATAAGACTTTATTCAGAGGAAAAAATATTATCAGACATACTATCAACATTTCCTTGCTCTGTTAAACATAACTTGGGAAATTTTTAAAAAGAAAAAAACAACAAGTGGGGCTAATAACTCTGACTTCAAGTGTATATATATTTACAGTAATTTTTGAAATGTTTTTAAGGAAAATTATTCAGTTAATCAAGGCTAATTTTATTAAATGTAAAAAAAATTTAAATTGTTAAATATTCATCAACATTTTAAATGACTGCTTTTTTATTGTATGTAGTTTCAAATAAAATTATTACTCCAGACATTATTGCTTTTATTACTATTACCATTAATAAATATAATAATAATTAATATTAGTGATTTCTGAAGGATAATGTGACTGGAGTAATGAAGCTGAAATTTCATCTTTAAAATCACTGGAATAAATGAATAAATTAAATGATAAACTACTTTTGAACAGTTATTTTATGCAACATTTCACAATTTGTATTTATGATGAAATAATTGCAGCCTTGGTGAGCAGAAGAAGCTTATTTTAACATATATAACAATTATACTTACCCCAAAATTTTGACCAGTTGTGTATAGAATATTTTATAAGCGAAAATGTGCACTTTAATTTTAACAACCCACAGACATCGTCACCGAATATAAAGCAGAGAGGTCAGACTTTCTTATACAGAGCCTCATTTCAATTGTCAGGTTTTGTAAAAATCGATCTATTGAATTAATCAATCTATTAAAGAAACGTTGGCTAGAATTCTGCATTTTAGGCTTACATTATAGAGAGACATAGCAGATGAACCGAGACTTCATCAGATCGCGAAGAAGATCAATGTTGATCTGTCTTTTGAGCTGTCAGTGCGGAAATGAACAAAACAACTGGCCTAACACAACATATTATATGATTAAAATATGGAAAAATTATCAGATATTAACTTCGGTCAATTTTCCTAAAGGATAAACCGAGATCAGGCTGGATAAACAGCTCTCGATAATATTTCAGCATGCTTTCACTTCCGCATTTACCGGTAAGAATGACATCTCGCCCTGCTCATCATTCTCTCGTCATATAGCCGTATATATGGCTAATACACAATCATAATACACTGTGACATAGCCTGGGTGGTTAGTTCGTTGCATTGTTTTGTTTTCTCACTACAATCGATCCGCTCAGTAGGGCAGAGAGCGTCTCATTCAGGCGATCTCGGACTGATTGATTTGGCGTGGATGCAGGCGCGGGCGCGGATGCGAGCGCTGAGCGCAACTGCTGGATATATGCCAAACAAACCGCGCTAACGGGGGAAACGAGACAGATTCCGAAACAAACGTCTATGTGTGAAAGCACCGTAAGATTGTATTTGCACACAATTGACAGACAGTCAATTGACGATCGGGCCAGTAACATTCTGTACACTGGCCCGAGTGTCTCGCACACTGGCCCCGGGCCATCGGGCAGTCCTTATTGTCGAGCCCTGACATCCGTGCATGGGCGATCTTTCTGTCGCGCTGCGTTTGCGTGGCGGAGTGACGCTTTGGGTGGAGCGGATGCCTTCCCATTTCAAGATGGGACGCCATAGTGTACATGCGGACTCATAACTGCTCGCACGTGAGTGTCTATTTGAAGCCTTGACCAGCGCATATGCTTGAAACTCTTCCTGATTAACTGTCTCTCTTGGAGGAGAGGTTGTGCCGATTGACCGCTGGACGATTTGTTTACTTTGCGACACGTCCGTCAGCTCTATGATCGGGGGCAGGGCCAACAAGAAATTCAGCCGATATCATGGTTCAGTGTATGTAAAGATACTGTTAATGTGGCTTCCCATGTTCGTACTGTAGGAGGAGCGAACAAGAAAAGTGTTTATTTACATGTGAACTGATCGCTTGTTTCTAGGATATTGTGGGAGTTCATCTTTGGTTTGTTTGTATTTTCTGTTTGTACTAGGACTGACGGTTGGCCATTTAATTGTTGCAAGGACACTTTTATTGCAAGTGAATAACCCTTTTAGTGGTGTGTGTGTGTGTGAGTGTTTTCCCCAGTTTTGATATTTAGTGGCGTAGTCGGTTTATTTATATTTATAAAGTTGGGTATTTGACGTAGCATCTCTAAAACTAGCCCCACCGCCCGGTCACACCAGTTTGTCATGTTCACCTGTTTGTGTCAATTTACTTTTGCTTTATAATCCCCTCATGTTTTCTGTTCTGTGCCAGTTCGTCATCGATAATTCCCTGTCCTGTTGTGTCCAGCCCTGCTTTGTCCTGCCAGTCCAGTCCAGTCAAGTTTGTTTGTTTGTTTATTTGTTTTATTAGAGTTTTCCCCCTCGGGGTTGTTTGTTTTGCCTTTTTGTTTTTTTTTTATTATTAATAAAAACCCATTATTTGCTGCACCTGAGTCCTCGCACCTTTTCCCCACCACGACCGTGACAGAGGACTGTTTGATTTGATGAGAAGGTTCAACAGTAGGTTGTACAGAAGATGTCTTGGCTGGAACTTAAATGTGCAAAAGTGTAGGATGTTTTTTCTGGCATATCTGACAAGTCAGACACTTCTTGCATATATTGCTAGGTTGCCCTTTAACAAAACATGCAAAGCACATTCCATTATTTTTTAGGAATTCAATTTTATCCTTGTGCCGCTGCACTGCCATCTGGTGGCAGGATTCCATAAAGTGATCTCCTTTGCAAAATAAGCATGGTTTAACGTAGGCAATTCTTGGTTTAAACTCTTCACCTTGCTGTGCTTTAGATGTTACAGGGGCAATGGTGGTTGCAAAGCTTTTCTAAGTTATGGATCATTTTGGCTCAGTAGGCCTTGTAATCCTTGTGGCTGAATCCTGAATGGAACCAAAAACTGGATCTAATAATATTCTGGCTTGCTTCTCAAGAAAATCCACAGTATGATGGAGTCGGGCTCTGCACTGTGTATTGTCCTGCATTTCACATGCTTTGACTCTTCATCGTTCTCTTAGTTTATATGGCAATTTGGACAGAATTGACCTTAAATTAGAAGGAGTATCAAGCTCTGTCTTTTTCTCTTTCTTCATCGGACATTACAGTTTTTTCCAATTGTTTTCACACCTTTTCTGTAAGCAGGTTCTGTCAGAACTCTACACACAAAACACACACACATTGGGCAAAACTCCTCAATTCTTCTGCAAAATGAAACTATGTTCAAAACGATGTAATTTCTTCTCAAAATGGTATTTTGTTTTCAAATGAAACACACAAGCCATCTCATCAATAGACAATTATAAGAACAGTTGAACACTGATGTGCTGAATGTAAAACACCATGACCACTTGTTCTTCATTCATCATAATGACTTATTGTCAGTCTTTTTTGATCAGTCTTACACTTACTACAGACAGAAGTGCATTGTAAAATATTTCAGAATATTGTTTTTATATAAAACACACAAATACATGGTACCAAATATATTGTACTTTAATTTTCCCAAAAAATCACATAACGTGATTTACATATACCATCAGCAGAAGTATTTACTGAATACAATTACAGTAAAAAAAAAACACAAAAAAAGCTATGCTGCATCCTCTCTTCTGTTGCGGTCTGGCCACAGCACCTCATCCACATCACAAGCAATGTTTTCCCTGGCCAAGCAGCGGGGGAAATATCGCCTAGCATGGCGATTCCAGCCATGAAAAGAATCAACTGCTATATCTCCACATGCATCTTCCATAGCTTGGAAAAGGGGTATATGTGTGTGTGGATTTCAGTCATATACTTTCCATCTCCAGGCAGAAAAAAAAATTCCTCAATAGGATTGAGGAATGAAGAATATGGAGGAAGATAAACAACTAAAAAACGTGGGTGGGCAGTGAACCAGTTATGAACCAAAGCAGCCCGATGGAAACTTGCGTTGTCCCAAATGACAGCATACCTGAGCTGCTCTGAGCCCTCTGTCTGATCTGGTAGAATTAGTGTCTTGTGTAGAATTTCCAGGAATGTGATCAGATGGGCAGTGTTGTAGGGGCCAAGTGTAGCATGGTGATGGATGACACCGTGATTGGTAATTGCTGCACACATTGTGATGTTCCCACCCCACTGGCCAGAAAACAATGGCACGCTGGCCAATGACATTCCTTCCCCGCCTTCGCCTTTTTGTGAGGTTGAATCCAACCTCATCAATGAAGATAAACTGGTGCTCCACTGCAGCCACCTCTAGATCAAGGACTCTCTGAAACACATATGATACGTAATACAGACTTGGAGTGGTCACTATTGTGAAGCACAATTATTACTGTACAGTACTGAAATATGTAGACTGTAATTTACACAGTGTTGAGAGTATGCATCTATTGTGGGATTGTATGGGACTTACTTGCACATAGTTATATCGCAATTCTTTGACTTTCTGAATTGCGTTCAAATGGCACCCTGTAGACCTGCTTCATCCTAAGACTATTTCTGTGCAAGATACGGTTTAGTGTTGACAAGCTTACCCTATCAACATTTTGAAATATGTTGTTGTTTTCTATTATTTTTCTTTGTATTTGCCGTAATGTTATGGTGTTATTTTCTAGAACCATGTTTATGATTTCAGTCTCCTGTTAAGGAGACAGAAGACGTTCCTGACCACCTTGTGCTGGTAATCAGTTCTGCAATACAAATAGTATACTGTAAAATACTTAAGTTCACACTTAGCTGATGATTGATTATAAGCAAGTTTGGCATGCTGTCCCGGGAGAGAGCCCTGAGCTCGAAGGTTCTTGAGCCCTGGGCTCCCTCCCGTTTGGAGAAAGAGAGGGGAGCCTTGAGCTCAGGTAGATGTCGACATCTACCCCTTGATAAGAGCTGATGACTAAAAATTGAATGCTATTAACAGATATGCTGCATTATGAGATTACCTGAATTGCAAATTTAGATTTATCAATTTACTTGTTGTGCATGTTTTTGGAATGTGGGAGGAAACCGGAGGACCCGGGGAAAACCCACACAAGCACGGGAAGAACATGCAAACTACACACAGAAACGACCACCAGTCTGTTAAAAGAATAGAACCGGTGACGTTCTTGCTGTGAGGCGACAGTGCTAGTCACTGGGCCACCGTGCTGCCCTTTGGAGGGAAAAGTGAAAAGGTAGGGCTGGAGGGGGGGGATTCTTCAAATCTGACTGTAGTGAAAAAACTCTTTCTCTTTATAATGGGTTAGGAATGGCCTGATTGGTGGATCATGCATGCTTATGCAGAACCAGCCGTGTTCAATTATAATCACGTGCTCCTCTAGAAATTAGTTTATGAATAAACTTCACTTCAAGAGTTCACACTTAGCTGATGATTGATTATAAGCAAGTTTGGCATGCTGTCCCGGGAGAGAGCCCTGAGCTCGAAGGTTCTTGAGCCCTGGGCTCCCTCCCGTTTGGAGGAAGAGAGGGGAGCCTTGAGCTCAGGTAGATCTCGACAACTCCCCAAAATGCTCCACTCGGGACAGCAGCCGCGTATTTGAAGAACCCCCCAAAAGGCAATGGAGATAAATGCAATATCCGGCTGCTGAAAAAGTGATGCTAGAATAGCTTGAAGGAGCAATTGAGACTAAAATTAACTAAGAGTGGTCATTCTACTGGAGCGGTGTGCTGGCAGATGGCTTATGTATGACTATAGCCCCTTTCACACAGTGATACCGGAAAATATCCGGAAAATTTACGGAACAACTTTACTGATATGTTCAAAAAAGCGCTGTTCACACAGGCGAGGACGTTACGGAAATTTTCCGGAAAAGAGCATTCACACATCCATTCCAAAATACCGGTAAATTCTGACATCATTCACCACAAATGAGCTTTAAACGGCTGCGCTTGTATTTGTAAACATTTGACTAAATTACAAACTCTTTTGATGATCAATATTGTAAACAACTTTCACAGGATCATATTCGCATGTCGAGATGTTCATAATATGTGCGTGTGCTGCCGCTCACAGGCTGTTTCATGGGCACACGCAAAGCTTGAAGGTAAACAAACAACGGCTTATCATAAGCATCTTATCGATGATTATTTGCACAGTTGGCATTAAGGAGAACATATAAACGTTATCTGACTAACTTCTAGCAGCTAAATGCGTCTGGAAAAATATTCAAAGGCTTTTATTCTCACAAACCGCGCGGACGTAAATGCGTCTGACTGTTGTGATTGGCTAAAGCAGAAGTCTTACGTCAGCACGTTCTAGACGTGCACGCGCTTATTCCGGAAATATTCCTTCTGCATTCACACAGCGCAGCATTCCGGCAAATTGCCGGTAATGTTACAACTTCTCTTTCCGGAAAATAGCCAGAACGAATTTACCGGTATTTTCAAAAAGGACCTGTTCACACATACAACCTTTCCGGAAAATTGCCGGTAATTTTCCGGAAAGGTCTGTATGTGTGAAAGGGGCTTATGTGTGCTCCCGGGGCAGAATTAATTGCAAGGACCAGCGGGAGAGTAAGTGGGATAAGTGTAAAGGTTTAAAACGTATGTGGTGAGTTCTGTAAAAGAGGCTTACTATGGTAGTGATGAAAATGAAGCTATGAGGTTCTGCAGAGCTGGCAGCTGCAAATAAGTGGTGAGAAGCAGTTAACTGATTAACTGCTTCGGCAGTCCAAGGGGGGTGTGTCAGTAGTGGTATGGATAAATGGTAGTGTGTATGAGTTCCGGTGGAGCGACACTGCTGCAGCAGTGGTGCAGGGGGGATGAAGCTCGGCTGAGTATCTTTGCTGCAGCAGAGGTGCAATGGAAGTCAGTATTTGGAAGAGAAATATGCCTCTGCAGAGACGTTTAACTGCTTTGGCAGTGCTGGAGAGTGTATCAGTAGTGTATTGCTAAGTGGAAGTGTATATGCGCTCGCTGAGCATCACTGCTGCGGCAGTGACGTAGAGGGGAGTGATGCTCGGCTGAGCGTCTCTGCGACTGCAGGGTGCGGTGGAAGTCAGTATCTAAAGGGAAGTGCACTTTGGAGAGCTGATTAACTGCTGTGTAGCAGATAGGAATGAGGCTCGGTAGAGCGACTCTGTGGCTGCAGAGGGGGCATAGGTATACAGAGTCTGGTGCATTATATGTGTGAAAGCAATGCATGTTCCCGCTAAGCCTTTACAGTTGTGTTATTGCGGGGGGTGTGGTGATGGAAAATAAATTGATACTACAATGCAATGTAATTAAGTGGAGCTGCTGTAAAGGTGTGATGGTGGTCAGTATGTAAGCAATATGAGTTCCCGCTAAGCCTTTACGGCTGTTTTGTTGCGGGGAGTGTGGTGATGGAAAATAAATTGATGCTACAATGCAATGTAATTAAGTGGAGCTGCTGTAGAGGTGTGATTGTAGTCAGTATGGAAGCAATAAGAGTTCCCGCTACGCCTTTATGGCTGTATTATTGCGGGGGAGTGTGATAATGGTTAAATTTTTTGAAAAGTGTATGTGAGCTCTTAAGGAGCTTCACTGCTGTGGCAGTGGGAGCTTGGGGCTACCCCTGTGCGAATCCAAGCTGCGGAGAGTAAGTGCAAGTGAAATTGAAAATTATGAAGAGGAAGAGAAGGGAAGTTTAATAAAATAAAAAGGGAAGTTTAGTAAAAATGAGTCCTATGCAATTAAGACAGAAAGTAGGGAGAACAGACAGAGTCGTGCTGCTTGGAAACTAGGTTGAAGTCTGCAACCCAGAATCAGCTGGGCTTCTCTGAGGTAATATTGGCTGAGGCAAATTGAGGATTTAAAGGTGTAAGAGGACCAATGACAGAGTTTATATCTGTTGTTGGAAGACTGTTCAGGCAGAGCATCACTGCTGCAGCAATGGTGCAGGGGGAAAATAATCTCAGCAGAGCTTCTCTGCAGTTACAGAAGTGCAATAAAACCAGTGGTGCAGAGAATTAAGGCTAAATGGGTAGTATCTCTGCAGTTGCAGCGGTGGTGCAGAGGGAGAATAAGGCTCGGCAAAGCGTCTCTGCTGTAGCAGAGGTGCAGTGGTACTCAGTATTGGAGCCTCACGCGGAAATGTTAAGTACTATTAGCAGTGATATGTCGAGATGAAAGTGAAAAAGGGGCTCAGCTAGAGCATCACTGCAGTTTCAGTGATGTTAATGGGTTGTATAGATCAGCAGAGCCCTCAACAGTCGATTTTGGAAAGTTTTTAGTGCTCCGCAGGAACGATAAATACTGCCTTTAGTTATATGTAAAGATGAAGGTGAATAAGGCTTAGCTAGAGGGTCACTGCGGTAGCAGTGGTGCTATGGGTGTGCAACTCTGCGGAGCGTTTCTGAGGCTGCAGTGGTGTAGTGGGTCAGTATGGAGGCAACTTGTGCTCCCGCAGAAGCATTTACTGCTGTACTAGTGTGGGGAGTGTAACGATAGTGGTATTTAGAAAATTTTAAGTGTATGTGAGCTAATTTAGAGCGTTCCTGTTGCAGCAATTGAAACTCGAGACAACCCCTGAATTGGTCGGAGCTGTGGTGAATGAAAGTGAATAGAAGTATGGGATAATTCAAATTGGAGAGAAAAAGTTAAAGCTAGAAAAACAGAGGAAGGGTAGTGAAGGAGCTCCTATGTTAAATAGAAAGGGAAATAGGAAGGAAATGACAGAGTCACACTTATACCCAGTAATGCATGATGGTGGAAGTTGGCTGGAGAGGATTGGCTGGGCTTCCCTGAGGTGGTAATGCTCTTCTGTGGTGTAAAAATGCTAAGAAGTTTAGAATGGGTGTGTGGGGGAATGGATACCATCCTGCATCCTTTCATCCTGCAAAGTTAGATCAGATATGGTTAGGTGTATTGTTGAATTGAAATGTCATACTTGTTCAGAAGACTTCAAAAATTAAAAAAGGCTAGTGTGAATATGGCATCGAGGGTGTGGGCTATGTAAGTGGAAAAGTATAATTTGCAAAGAGTGTAAATGTATTTAGAAATGGATGTGGAGTGTAATAGGTTGGATGAGGGTCAGCTTCTGCAACCAGCTGACATGATCTCTGAAATGAGAAAAACAAGAGAGAATCAGAAATGACATTACAACATGGTACTTGTATGGCAAACACGATGAATTGTTTTAGCTGATATCCATCTTAATAAGAGCATGGGCAAAAGTGCCTTTGTTAATGCATGGTACGATAGCCTCATTGTCGCAATGTGCAAAGATAGTAGAGGTGGGCATTCGTCCCTCCTACGGATGGCAGGTTAATGGGAAATCTGCTCGTCTAGTGGTCCTGATGTACCTCTTGAAGACTGAGTTATAATGGAGTTTAAACCCCTAGTTGATTTAGAAATTGCTTAAAATGTATCTAACGCAGAGTCAATGGATGAAACATCAGACATGTCAGAAATGTCCTCCTCTCATTCGTGGAAGTCAAAGCGGGAAGTTTTGTTTCTTTGACGGTTTCACATCTAACTGACTTGCCATTATAAGCTTATGGCTTATAAGTGTATGGACATGAGTCACTGGGGCATATTACAATTGGACTTCTATGCCTAATGCGTTTTTTTATTATTTTTTTTAATTGATTGATTGATTCATTTATTTATTTATTTATTTTATTTATTATTATTTTTTTATTTAATTTTTTTATTTTTTATTATTTTTTTTCTTGATTTATACATTTTATAATTATTTATTTTCTTTATTATTTATTTATTTTTTTTTATTTTATTTATCGTCTGCCAACATCAAACCCTGAACTTAAAATTGTCACCATTTAGTATTAACTGTGTGAATGGAATGTTAGTTATGGGCTTACTTTAATCCAGAAATAGTATTACTTTGGAAACTTAACGTGATTAAATCACAAGCATATCCAGTTTATTCTCAAAGTCTTTGCCACAGGGTCCATTCATGAGCTTGTCAAAAGAGAGGGCGGGACCGTCTCAAGTTTTGAGAGCTCATTGGGTGGTGACGCTTCTCCTTTCAGCTATTGGCTCAAAGGAGTGTCAATTAAAGTTGCATAAAAAGGCCGGCGGCCATTTTGTTTGCCAGAGAACTAGTGTTATGACTGGAAACGTCACTCTATTGAATGCACCACAGCGACTAGTTTGGAGGATTAACATGGATGTTTATCAACGTATGAATAAGTTGTGGACTGATGTTTTAAGGATTTGATTGCCAGGACCCTTGGTTGAGAGGTCAGTCATTCTATTCACGCTAGATTCATCCTTCAAAGATGAATGTTTAATCTTAGCTGTAGTTTGCAAGGCTTCCCTTTAAAAAGTGTTATGTACGTTACCGCTGGTGCTCCGCTAAAAGAGAGTTCGGCTTGGATCGCCGGCATCAAGAGTTTAGGCAGCATTCATGGATGGTGATCGAGTTTTGACTGTGATTTTGTTGGAGAATTGGGTTGAAGATGCAGAGATTGCATTGTGTGAGGCAATTTGAAGTAGAAGGTTGAGAAGTTGTTGAAATTGTTGTCGAAGTTGTAGTTAAAGAAGTTGTTGTAGCAGTAGCATCTGATGCAGAGCAGTGTATTCTTCAAATCGAAGATGACTGTAGTGAAAAAACTCTGGCTCTTTACAGTGGGTAAGGAATGGCCTGATTGGTGGATCATGCATGCTAATGCAGAACCAGCCGTGTTCAATCATAATCACGTGCTCCTCTCGAAATTAGTTTATGAATAAACTTCACGTAAATAGGTCTATTGCGTAGAAATACAATGTAGGAATAAATTTTTCAAATACTTGAAACATACTCTACAGTAATTTTACAGTCTACAGAACAGTTCACAGGCAATACTGTACTACAGTAATGTACTCATTGAGTACAGTGAGATTTCTTACCTATTCTCATTTCGGAAAGTCCGGATGATGGATGCTACAGTGTACCTGTTCAAATTTGGATGTACTCTTTGCCCAGCCTCCCTCATTGTTAGACCATGGTTAACCACATGGTCAACCAAAGTGGCTTTTATCTCATCAGAGATTATGTTCCTTTGCCTTCCTCGTCCTCCCCGTCCTCTTCCTTACTCTCACTCCTCTGGCTCTGCCTCTGTTTCCAACATTGGCATCCATTGCTTCAAAACAGAAGAGTTCATCTGTTGCCCTTTTATAAAGCTCTAATTTCTAAATTGCAATTATGTGTGACAGGTGTTTACTCATGTGATGAGTTAGTATGCAAAGTAGGACAACTGACTTTACAATTGTGAATGACAGTGTGTTCCTTGTAAAAACAAGAGATTTTCTGCATAAAAATTGTGCCTAATGCAGAGAATTGTGTGTAGTGTTTTGAAAAAAGTGTGTTTTAAATCTGCAATTTGGGTGTAAAGCAGGAATTGTGCTTGTTGTTTAGCAGAATTGGTTCAGGGGGTTGGTGCATTGGTTACATGTTGTAGTCATTGTGTTTAAAGTACAAGTAATTGTGTGTAAACAATTGGAAAAAACTGTAAAAAGAAACAGAACATTCTGAAGGTTGTCATTAAAACTACCTAAACAAAGGAGCTTTAAATACTGAATTGTGATTTCTAACGGGACTGCTAACACAGTTGAAATGAAAATTGATTAATAGATGCTGAAGCAATGACGAAACAAACCCTGAAACTTTAACCGCGACTCGCAGTGGGAAGCTGGGCGTTTGTACAAGAAAAATAAATGAAACAAGGGCTTTGTTGGAAGCGCATGCAAGTGTTAAAGATGTTGATGAAAGTGTTGTTGCATTAAAGGCTGCTATTAATGAATTTTTGGAAGCGCATTCATCTGTGCAATCATTACAGTTTTTTTTTGATTGCTTACACACATTTTCTGTAAGCAGGTCTCATATTGTCAGAACTCTACACACAAATCACAAAACACACACACATTGGGCAAAATTCTTCAATTCTTCTGCAAAATGAAACTCTACGTTCAAAACAATGTGATTTCTTCTCAAAATGGTCTTTTGTTTTCAAATGACACACACAAACCATCACATGAATAATTTATAAGAACAGTTGAACACTGATATGCTTATTGTAAAACACTATGACCACTTCTTCATTCATCATGATGACAGTGTTACACTTACTACAGACATACATAGGCCTACTGAAGTGCATTGTAAAATATTTCAGAATATTGTTTTATACAAAACAGTTTTTTTCTCACATAAACAGTGTGCACAGTGTTCATTCCAACCAACACAAAGTTGCACATAACATGGTCTACATATGCCGTCAATAGAAGAATTTACAGAAAACAGTTATAGTAAAAAAACAGCTATACTGCATCCTCTTTTCTGTTTTGGTCTGGCCAAACTGGCCATAGCTTCTGCAATAGCTTGGAGAAGGGGTATACGTGTGTGTGGATTTCAGTCATACACTTTCCATCCCCAAGCAGAAAAAAAAAATTCTCAATAGCTTTGAGAAATGGAGAGTATGGAGGGAGATAAACAACTGAAAAACATGGGTGGGCAATGAACCAGTTATGAACCAGATGAGCTTTGATTTCTAAATTGCAATTCTGTGTGAAAGTTGTTTACTCATGTGATGAGTTGGTATGCAAAGTAGGGCAACTGATTTTACAGTTTTGACAGTGTGAAAACAAAATATTTTCTGCATAAAATTGTGCAAAATGCAGAGAATTGTGTGTAGTGTTTTGAAAAAAAGTGTGTTTTAAACCTGCAATTTGAGTGTAAAGCAGGAATTGTGCTTGTAGTTTAGCAGAATTGGTTCAGGGGGTTGGTGCATCAGTTACATGTTGTAGTCATTGTGTCTGAAGTACAAGTAATTGTGTGTAAATAATTGGAAAAAACTGAAAGGTTTTATTCTTTGCAAAGAAGGTCACAATCATACAGCAATGATGTTTCTACAGAGTGAGACACTAGAGTGTGCTCCCTCTTATATCTGGTTTCTCCCTTTTACTGCCTACGAGGTTACTTCTAATCAGCAGTGCTGGAAAGAGTACTGAAAAAGCACACTCATGTAAAAGTAGTATTACTTGCCTAAAAATGTAGTGTAAGTAGAGTAAAAGTATCTGTTGTAAATATTACTCAAAGTATGAGTAAAGAGTAGCCATTTCAAAAGTACTCATGAGTAGTGAGTATTACGCTTTTAAAAGCTGATGCATTTACATGTATTTTGTGTATGTGTGTGTAAACGTAACATTCTGTAGTGCATCAAGTTAATGGACAGCAGGCACACAACATCACATTTTAATCATAAGACATTAACATTAGGTTAGATTGTCTAGCCAGCGTCTAAGGACGCCGTTATTTGTTCAATAACATCATCAAATGACATTGATATTTGGTTGACTTTAGGTTGTGTTGGAAAATGACCAAAATCCAATGTCGAGCAAACATCCAACGTTATTTTGGCATCACATGCTGACACTTCCATGATTTTCATGGTAAAACAAAATGCAACATCCCCATGACACAGGGGTACAACTTTATTCTAACATCATGTTAACATCTTGAGCCTGCTGGATGTTTAAGGCCATTTTGATCATCATACAGTAAACATCTGTCATCTTCTCATTAGTGACATGCATCTTAACAGTCTCTGTGTCAATGCATGTAAAGATTTTGGACATCTTGTACACTTTTAATGCTTACAAACAGTTTGCTGCTATAATAAAACGCACATGTTTTAAGGTAATGTTGGGTATCAATTCAGTTCAATTCAGCCTTATTTGTATAGCACTTTTACAATGTAGATTGTGTCAAAGCAGCTTCACATAAATGGTCATAGTAACTGGATCAGGGTAGTTCAGTTTTTAGTGTTTAAATTCAGTTTAGTTTAGCTCAGTTCAGTGTGGTTTGAAATCGTTATCGAGAGTCCAAACACTGAAGAGTAAATTCATCGATGTGTAGCTTTACAGATCCTGAACCATGCAAGCCAGTGGCGACAGCGGAGAGGGAAAAAAAACTTCACCAATAGGAGAGTGAAGAAAAAAAACCTTGAGAGAACCAGACTCAGTTCGGCACGACCATTTTAATTTCTCCCCTGGCCAAAAGTCTTGTGCAGAGCTGCAGTCTCAGTGGTGGAGACTGGAAGCTGGCCTCAGCGAAGACTCATCTGTACCTGGAGCGTCACTGGAATCAGTCTCATGCTCTCCACTCCCCCATGACCAACAGCGCAGCAGCAGCTCAGGATACGGCCTGGTCCCGGATATGGACACCTTGGGATCATCTCGTCGCTGGTCTTGGATCCAATCAGTGACTCCGCATAATCTGAGGACGTCGGGATGAGTATCTCCAGGTGGAAATGGAGAATAAAGAGAATAATTAGCGTAGCTGCTGTTCATAGTGTATATAAACAAGATGTAGAAACTTGTGTGGAAACCCGCTAAGTGATGCACTGAGTGTATGCTTTACTATACAGATAGGTCTTTAATCTAGTTTTGAACTGAGAGAGTGTGTCTGAGCCTCGGACATTATCAGGAAGGCTATTCCAGAGTTTAGGAGCCATAAAGCAGAAGGCTCGACCACCTTTACTCGACTTTGCTATTCTAGGTACTACCAGAAGCCCTGAGTTTTAAGATCTTTAAGAGCGAGCTGGATTGTAGCGAGACAGAAAGTTGGTTAGATAAACAGGAGCTATATTATTTAGAGCTTTATAGGTGAGAAGTAATATTTTAAATTCAATACGAAACTTAACAGGCAGCCAGTGTAAGGAGAATAAAATTGGGGTGATATGATCATATTTTCTAGACCTGGTAAGAACTCTGGCTGCTGCAATTTGTACTAATTGAAGTTTGTTAAATGAGGATGCTGGGCAGCCAGCAAATAGAGCATTACAGTAATCCAGCCTAGAAGTCATAAAAGCATGGACTAGCTTGCATCAGAGATTGATAGCATACTTTGTAATTTAGCAATATTTCTCAGATGAAAGAATGCAGTTTTTGTGACATGGAATATATGGTTTTCAAAAATTAGATTGCCTTCTAATATGTCACCCAAATCTTTTATAGTAGAGCTAACGCTAACTTTGTATCCCTCTAATTCTAGATTAGTTGCGAGATCTGCTGTGTACAGGATTTAGGCCCAATAAGTAATAGTTCTGTTTTGTCTGAGTTTAAGAGAAGAAAATTGTTGGTCATCCAGTCTTTAACATCTCTAATACACTCAGTTAGCTTAGACAGTTCAGACATCTCATCAGGTTCAGTTGAAATATATAATTGAGTATCATCTGCATAGCAATGAAAGCTGATCCCATGTCTTCTAATAATGTCTCCCAGTGGTAGCATGTAAATTGTGAACAGCAAAGGGCCTAAAACTGATCCTTGAGGCACCCCATAATTTACTGGGCTGACTTGTGAAGGCTGTCCATTAATATTCTCAAACTGGTAACGGTCATTTAAGTATGACTTAAACCATTGTAGAGCCTGTCCCTGGACACCTGTAGACTTTAAGCGATTTATGAGGATATTGTGGTCAATGGTGTCAAATGCCGCACTAAGATTGAGTAGAACTAATAGCGAGATGCACCCTTGGTTAGCAGCTAAGATTAAATCATTGGTTATTTTCACTAATGTGGTTTCTGTACTTTGATGAGCCCTGAAACCTGACTGAAACACTTCAAAAATATTGTTTGTCTGCAGAAAGGAGCATAATTGAGTTGAAACAACTTTTTCTAGTATTTTAGACATAAATGGAAGATTTGAAATAGGCCTATAATTAGCTAAGTTGTTGGGGTTGGGGTTCTTAATAATAGGCTTAATAACAGCTAGCTTGTAACAGTTTGGAACATGACCTACAGATAAAGAAGAGTTGATAATGTTAAGAAGAGGTTCTCCTATAGCAGGTAGCAATTCTTTCAGTAATTTTGTTGGAATTGAGTCCAGCATACACGTAGCTGGTTTAGAGCTATTTATAATTTTATCTAGCTCTTCCTGTTCTATGATTTTGAAGCACTGCAGGTTATTATTATGATTCAGTGAAATATTTACAGAATTTGGAGTATAAGCTGGTTTAGAAAGTTTAACATGTCCTATTTTCTGTCTAAAGCCTTCTATTTAATCACTGAAAAAAATCATGAAGTCATCACTACTAATTTGCGGTGGAACATTTTGTTTCAAGGATGACTAATTATTTGCTAATTTAGCAATGGTGTTAAATAAAAATCTAGGATTGTTATGATTATTTTCTATAAGTTTGCTGAGGTGCTCGGCCCTGGCAGATTTTAGAGCCCTTCTATAGCTGGACATACTGTCTTTGTACGCAATTCTAAAGACCTCTAAATTAGTTTTTTTCCATTTACGTTCCAGGGCACGGGTTGCTGTTTTGAGAGCGTGAGTATGACTATTATACCATGGTGTCGTTTTATTCTCTCTAGCCTTTTTTTATTTGATTGGTGCCACAGTATTTAGTGTGCTTAGTAATGATTAGTAATAATTTAGTATTTAGTAATGATGGCATCCATACTGCTGGTTACTACATCAAGTTCATTTGAGTTTGAGGGTGAATTACGAAATAGAGAAAGATCAGGTAAGTTATTTATGAATTCATTTTTGGTTGACGGGACAATAGTTCTACTAGGGCAAAATAGTGGAGCAAGTTTGCTAATTTCAAGTAAACACAGCTATAGTAAGAGGTAGTGGTCTGTAATGTCCTTACTTTGTGGTATAATGTCTACATCAATGACCTTAAATCCATAAGAAAGAATTAGATCTAATGTATGCTTTAAGTGATGGGTTGGACCCACAACGTTTTGCTTTATCCCAAGTGAGTGTAGTAAATCCATAAACGCGAGCCCTAATGTATCGATAGCGTCATCTATGTGGATGTTAAAGTCACCAACAATTAGTATTTTATCAGTTTTGACTAGTAAGTCAGTAATATTATCAGAAAACTCTTTAAGAAAATTGACATAGGGTCCTGGGGGTCTAGGGTCCTGATGGTCAGATATGCATTACTGATGTTTAAGTGGGACGAACAAGAGTCTATGTGGCTATAATGTGAATTTTGTGAATATTTACCTACTAGTCAGATGGAGCAAAGTAATCTGGAGATGTTGTCCGACAGGAGTGGGGTGCAGGCCGTCAGCACGGAAAAGCCTAGGACACTCCCAGAAAAGATTCCAGTTATTAGCAAAGAGCAATTTCTGTTCTTTACACCAAGTTAATAGCCATTCATTCAGAGCAAAAAGTCAACTGGATGATCTGCGTGGCGGGCAAGGTGTATCGAACCATCTCGATCAGGCTCCTGAAGTCCTTCTTCAGGATCTCCGACTGCCGGAGCCCGGTGTCATTCGTCCCCACGTGGAGGACGACGGCATCAGGGCTCTCGGCAGCACCCAGGATAGTTGGAATCTGTGTAGAAATATTCTTAACTCGGGCACAAGGAAAGCAGAAAGTACGTACTCACCGGCCACATGGTGGCCACATCGGGCCCCACCTCACGGAGAGGGGAGAAGCAGTTCTCCGTGGAGATCTCGAACGGGGGAAGAGGAGACAGTCTGCCCTGGGACCTGGCTGGCACCTTACGCGGCTTTACCCAGGTGCCGTTGTAGCAGGGTGTCTGCGTGAATGTTGAGTAATGTGGTTGTATCTGCCACTTACCGTCTTTCGGATGAGACGTTAAACCGAGTTCCTGACTCTCTGTGGTCATCTAAAATCCCATGGCACTTCTTGTGAAAGAGCAGGGGTGTAACCCTGGTGTCCTGGCCAAAGTCCCTCTATCGGCCCTTACGATCATGGCCTCCCAATCATCCCCATCCACCGAATTGGCTCTATAACTGTCTCTCCACTCCATCAATAGCTGGTGTGTGGTGAGCGCACTGGCGCCGTTGTCCTGTGGCAGCCGTCGCATCATCCAAGTGGATGATTGTGAAGCGCTTTGGGTGTATGGCCATACACAATAAATGCGCTATATAAATACACATTACATTACATTACCTTAGGTGATGAGGCGGCCATAGAGTTAGGCACAACAAGCAGAGCTCGTTGTTCACGCAGCCGCGTCCGATTTACCTCGAGGGTGCGAATCTGGGCCTCCACTGCTTCCAGCTCCAGCGCCTCCATCGATGCTTCTCCTGGACTCAAGGACAGACACACAAGCAACATTGTACAGGGTGAAGAGCACGGCCTGTAAGTTAACAAATGAGTGAATGAAAGAGGTCGGTAGCTTTAGCTGACCAGCGACGCTAGCAGGCTAAAGCTACAAACAACAGGCGGATGCTCGAGGGACAGAATGTTTTAAAGCAGTTTTGTTTCTATAATTGTATTAAGGGTTTGTTCACCCTAAGTAGGAGAGACAAATACTTAGCGAATGAGGAAGTATTTTGTGATTAAGATCTAAATTGCGAGTCCAAACTCCAAACACACACAGTGAGGCGACCGAACACATACAGTGACATCCCGTTTGGGGTTATTTCAATACCAATGCTAAATCAATATTTTTAAAGGGGTACCAGTGCCAAAACAGTGCCTGAACCGATACCTGTTAGCTACAAAATTATTATAAAAAATAATATACATTTTAATCATTATAATTGAGGAATATAATTATATATTTATAATAAGTTCAAAGTAAACATCAATTTATATATTATATATTTGAATTGCATTAATATATTTCTTTTGATCAACCCTATTTTGAGGTAGTTCATTATGAGGCGATATAAATTCTATGTGAGATTTGATTGGACAGGAATCAAAGGACTGATTTTTCTAATCCCCACAGACAAGAAAAAATAAAGTAGTGACTGTAGGCTGAAGAAAAGTAGTGGAGTAAAAGTACAGATTACTGCACTAAAAATGTACTCAAAGGCAAGTAAATGTACACATTTTTAAAACTACTTACTAAATTACAATTCCTGAGAAAAACTACTCAGTACTATTACAGTAATTTGAGTATTTGTAATTAGTTACTTTATACCACTGCTAATCAGGCTGTACCAGGTTTACGTTTGCGGTCTATCCGCTCTGACCCATGCCCCTTACAAATCATACCAAGTTTGCACCAGGGGCCTCATGTACTAAGACTTGCATGGAAATCATACTAAAACATTGCGTACGCAAAAAATTCAGATGTATGAAACACTGCGTACGCCGAATCTCACGCATATTCTTTTGTACATCTGAATGAACGTGAAACTGAGCGCAACATGCATGAGCACAAAACCCCTCCCTGCCTCCTCCCCCGTATGAATATGCAAATGACTCTACTTTGGCAAAACACAACGAAAAAGCAAGCAAGAAGAGAAACTTTGAACAGAATGTGAATTGGAGGTGCTGCTTTCGGAGGTAAAAAAAGCAGTGTTATTTGCAAATTTGTCCTCCGGAATTAACAACAAAATAAAAAAATAGAATGGGGAGAGTTTAGCTGATGCGGTTAACATAGTTGGGTCTGAACATCGCACTGTGAAGTTAAAAGAGAAATAGTGTGATTTATAGGTGTAAAATGTTGCATTACCCTTAACAGTCTCAGTGGCGCAGCTCGTAAGATGCATAATAACATGTTTTGACACGTTCGAGCATGAACTAGGTTCGAATCCAGCATCTGATGAACTCTTTTTTTTCTTCTTTCCCCCGCTACATATCAGATTTTGCCTACTATTTATCACAAGAAAGACAAGTAGGAATCATTAATAAGTTTGTGCATCATATTTTATTTGCACATTTAGTGAATGGAAATGTTTCTGATTCACGCATGCAAATTCATCTTCAGATAGTGTCTTTATAGCAATGTGCGTGCAGTATATAGCTCAGATTACATTGGGAAAACAGGTGACCGCTGCAAATTGTGCTTTAATGTTTAGCTGGTCAAATGTATGGTATGGAAACCTTATATACCTGCTAGATGAACCCGTCTCATACAGCTGCCATTGCAAGGCTCAGACACTTTAAAGAGAGGAATTTAACACAACTGCCTCAAGGAGTCGCCAATGGAAATAAAACAGACACCCAAAAAATGTGCGTACGCCAGCCATAAAGCTGGCGTGGAGCTGCGCACATTCCCACGTTCAGTTCATTGTTAGTAAATCCAAACGTGAGCGATTCTAAGCGTAAAACCTGGCGTACGCAAAGTTTTTGTGCGTATGTAGCGTTGATACATGAGGCCCCAGGGGCCTCATGTACGAAGACTTGCGTGGAAATCTTACTAAAACATTGCGTACGCACAAAGCTGTAAATGTGCGTACGCAGAAAAAAATTCAGATGTATGAAACACTGCGTACGCCGAATCTCACGCATATTCTTTTGTACATCCGAATGAACGTGAAACTGAGCGCAACATGCACGAGCGCAAAACCCCTCCCTGCCTCCTCCCCCGTATGAATATGCTAATGACTATGCTAATGGAAAAACCCAACGAAAAAGCAATAGCAAAATCAAACAAAAAGAGAAACTTTGAACAGAATGTGAATTGGAGGTGCTGCTTTCGGAGGTAGACCGGAGAAAAGCGGTGTTATTTGCAAGTTTGTTCTCCGGAATTAACAACAAAAGAAAAAAATAGAGTGGGAGAGTTTAGCTGGTACGGTTAACACAGTTGGGTCTGAACATCGCACTGAGTGCATTTAAAAAAGAAATAGTGTGGTTTATAACTGAAAAATGTTGCAGCACCCTTATCAGTTTCAGTGGCGCACCTCATAAGACGCATGTGATCATGAACTGACATGGGGCCTGTTTCAGTAAGGAGGTTTAAACAACTCGGAGTTTAAACTTGAACTCTGAGTTGATTTACCGAGAGATAAAAAACTCTGAGTTTTCGATTTCAGAATAGCTGATCTGAGTTGGGTCAATCAACTTTGAGTAGACCAACTCAGAGTTAAGCGCACACACCGTGACTATAAAAAGGCATTATCAATGGAGCGCAGACATTACGAGTGACTATGGCAACATCTTATAAAAGAGATCACCATTTCTTTCTCCAGCTGAACTTGATCTGCTCAGGCAACGTTACAGCAAAGATGAGTGTATATATTTAACAAGAAGCAGCCATCAGTGAAACAGAGACAGCATGGGAAAACAGCTGCTCAAGTTAATGCGTAATTTTTAATTTTAAGTATTTAAACATTTAAGTATAATAAAATAAGTATGTAATGTGTGACGTTTATACTTTTTTTCTAAACTTTTATACACTTTTATCAGTTTTAATAGATTTAACAGTGCACTTATTGTGTGTCTGCCTTTTTATTGATCAAGTGATAGAGGTTGATATAACATTAAGAAGGTAAGCAGTAATAAAATAATTTTTAGACAGAATAATAATCCCATTAATCTCTAACAGTACATGTCGAAGGTTAAGCTAATTATTTATGAAAAAAGGACAAGCCTCGTACGTGACTTTGCTCTGTGTGTGACAAAAATGTAGGCAATAGCTCTGTTTCCATCAAAATTACATAAATTTGTGCAACACTGGAATAAAATAAAGCAGAGTTTTTATCCAACGAGTCAAAGAGAACACAATCGTCACTTCCTGATTAACTTGCGCCAAATATCAACAGTAAAAACAGAATTTACTGAGGTAGAATAAGCTGCGTCAATGATTTTTTATTTAATTAATGTACTTGCGCCTCAGAAGACAATTGACACACAATGAACACGTGGGGGCGTTTGAAGCCAGACGCGGAGATTTTGACACGCTCCAGACGCTCGGCGGTAATTAATAATATACACCAATACTGAAACAGTTAAGGCATTTTAGAATGACTAAAACAACATTTAAGATGTTCTGCAGTGTGCTCAGTCTGCTGGTTTGTCCATTCACACACATTTTCATCATCATCTCTAACAAACCTTTTTTTTAATGTACATACTGTAATTTGTTAAGTGCACTTCGTAGTTTATGTGCATCTTATCAAATAAATTTTAACCTACTCAGTTATGCACATGTTATATTATGCGTATTTTCAAAAGTTATGTGAATCATGACGTTTCCATCAATCTTTTTTATGCACATCTCCAAAATGAGCTCTAAAATAGGTGTGTAAAATGTAAGACTAATGCGAGAAATACCGCTTCATCTTTAAAAAGGGGAGGAGACCGACAGAAACTCAGAGTTTGGAGAATAAAACCTGCTCCGGACCAGGTTAGATTCACAGAGTAAGTTACCACAGTAACTGACTCTGAGTTAAAGTTACCTCTCTTTCAGAAACAGGCTTGACTTACCCTGCTTTCTCGAGTTTAACAAACCTGCCATTTTGAAATGGAAAACCCAGAGTTTAACTCATTTCAGGGTTAAAATACTCTGAGTTTTAACTTAACCTGCTTTCTGAAACAGGCCCATGTTCTAGCATAAACTCGGCTCGAATCCAGCGTCTGATGAATTATTTCTTCTTTTTTTCCCCGCTACATATCAGATTTTGCCCACTATTTATCACGAGAAAGACAAGTAGGAATCATCAATAAGTTTGTGCATCATATTTTATTTGCACATTTATTGAATGGAAATGTTTCTGATTCACGCATGCAAATTCATCTTTAGATAGTGTCTTTATAGCAATGTGCGTGCAGTAGATCGCTCAGATTACATTGGGAAAACAGGCGACCGCTGCAAATTGTGCTTTAATGTTTAGCTGGTCAACTGTATGGTATGGAAATCTTACATACCTACTATATGAACCCGTCTCATACAGCTGCCATTGCAAGGCTCAGACACTTTGAAGAGAAGAATTTAACACAACTGCCTCTAGGAGTCGCCAATGGAAATAAAACAGACACGCAAAAAAAATGTGCGTACGCCTGCCAGAAAGCTGCCGTGAACCTGCGCACATTCCCACGTTCAGTTCATTGTTAGTAAATCCAAACGTGAGCGATTCTGAGCGTGAAACCTGGCGTACGCAAAGTTTTTGTGCGTACGCAGCGTTGATACATGAGGCCCCAGGTGTTTCAGCTGTTCTGACCCATGCCCCTTTCACAAGATATATCAAACAGTTTTTCATGGTAAAGCATAGGATGAAGGACAAGGGACAGAGTATTCCCACACACAGGAAAGTTGAGCAATATGGAAAACGCATACACATCTAAAAAATTAATATAACTGAGTTTCCATTACAATTGTGTCATGTTTTTGAAATGTGATGCAATATGTTGAATTGACACATGATTTAAGTCTCTGCTCTGGGGAACTTGTGTACAGATAAATGATTTGTCATTTTTAGCTAACATGTAATGGGCAGAGGGCGAGGCAGTGGCGCAGTAGGTAGTTCTGTCGCCTCACAGTAAGAAGGTTGCTGGGTCACTGGTTCGGACCTTGGTTCAGTTGGCGTGTTTGTGTGGAGTTTGCATGTTCTCCCTGCCTTCTCGTGGGTTTCCTTTGGGTGCTTTGGTTTCCCCCATAGTCCAAAGACATGCATTGGGTAGACTAAATTGTCCATAGTGTATGAGTGTGAATATGACTGTGTGTGTGAATGTGCTTGTGGATGTTTCCCAGAGATGGGTTGCAGCTGGAAGGGTATCCGCTGTGTGAAACTTGCTGGATAAGTTCAAACTCAATGCATAGGAGGAATGCAATGGACAAAGAGATTAAATCTCTTGAAGAGAACCAGACTTTTACACTCACTCAGTTGCCACAAGGAAAACAACCAGTTGGAGGCAGATGGGTTTACACACTGAAAAGAGAAACTGATGGATCAGAAAAGTACAAGGCAAGATTCGTTGCAAAAGGATACAATCAGAAACCAGGGACTGATTATGATGAGACATAAACTCTGAGTTGTTTGAACCTCCTTACTGAAACAGGCCCTATATTACTTATTTTATTATACTTAAATATTTAAATATTTTAAGTTAAAAAGTATGCATTAACTTGAGCAGCTGTTTTCCCAGGCTAACTGTCTCTGTTTCACTGATGTTTGCTTATTTTCAAATATATACTCTCATATTTGCTATAACTTTGCATGAGCAGGGGCCTGTTTAAGTAAGGAGGTTCAAACAACTCTGAGTTTAAACTTGAACTCTGAGTTGATTTACCGAGAGATTAAAAACTCTGAGTTTTCGGTTTCAGAACAGCTGATCTGAGTTGGGTCAATCAACTTCGAGTAGACCAACTCAGAGTTAAGCGCGCACACCGTGACTTTAAAAACGCATTATCAATGGAGCGCAGACATTACGAGTGACTATGGCAACATCTTATAAAAGAGATGACCATTTCTTTCTCCAGCTGAACTTGATGTTCTCGTGCAAAGTTATAGCAAATATGAGCGTATATATTTGAAAAGAAGCAACCATCAGTGAAGAAGAGACAGTTAGTGTGGGAAAACAGCTGCTCAAGTTAATGCCTAATTTCACTTTTTAAGTATTTAAATATTTAAGTATAATAAAATAAGTAATGTAATTTGTGACGTTTATATTTTTTTTTTTACTTTTTTTTATAAATTTATTAGTTTTAAATGATTTAACAGTGCACTATGTGTCTGCCTTTTTTATTGATCAAGTGATAGAGGTTAATATAACATTAAGAAGGTAAGCAGTACTAAAAATAATTTTTAGAAAGAATAATAATCCCATTAATCTAGTTACAGTGCATGTCGAAGGTGAATTTAATTTAATTATTTATTAAAAAAGGACAAGCCATTCTCGTACAGTTCTTCTGTGTGTGACTAAAATGTAGGCAATAGCTATGTTTCCATCCAAATATATTACATAAATGTATGTGCAAAACTGGAATATTGCATAAAAGATGCGAATAAAATTCCATCCAATGAGTCAAAGAGAAAAAAATCGTCACTTTCTGATTAAACTGGCACCAAATATCAACAGTAAAAACAGCATTTACTGTGGTAGAAGAAGCTGCGTCAATTAATTCTTTATTTAGCCTAATTAATGTACTTGCGCCTCGATGTCAGAAGACAATGCTGAAACACAATGAACATGTGGGGGCGTCTGAAGCCATGAGACGCGGAGACTCTTGACACGCACCAGACGCTCGGAGGTAATTAATAATATACAATAATACTGAAACAGTTAAGGCATTTTAGAATGACTAAAACAATATTTAAGACATGTTACAGTGTGCTCAGCCTGCTGGTTTGTTCATTTACACACATTTTCATTATCATATGATCATGATCTTTTTTTAATGTACATACTGTAATTTGTTCAGTAAAAGTGTTTCCATCGTAGTTTATGCGCACATTTTATATCGAATAAAAGTTTATCCTACTTAGTTATGCGCGTTTTTTATGCATATTTTAAAAAGTTATGTGCATCATGACGTTTCTATCAATCGTTTTTATGCACGTATCCAAAATAAGCATAAAAATAGGTGGGTGGAAACGTAAGGCTAAGGCGAGAAATACGCTTCATCTTTAAAAAAAGGGGAGGAGACCGACAAAAACTTTGAGTTTAGAGAATAAAACCTGCTTCTGACCAGGTTAGATTCACAGAGTAAGTTACCATAGTAACTGACTCTGAGTTAAAGTTACCTTTCTTTCAGAAACAGGCTTGACTTACCCTGCTTTCTCGAGTTTAACAAACCTGCCAAAACCCAGAGTTTCTCTCATTTCAGGGTTAAAATACTCTGAGTTTTCAGTTAACCTCCTTTCTGAAACAGGCCCCAGGTCAAATTCAGCCGGAGAAAGAAATGCTGATCTCTTTTTTTAAGATGTTGCCATTGTCACTCATAATATCTGTGCTCCATTGATAATGCCTTTTTATAGTCACGATGTGCGCGCTTAACTTTGAGTTGGTCTACTCAAAGTTGATTGACCTAACTCAGATCAGCTATTCTGAAACCGAAAACTCAGAGTTTTTAATCTTTCGGTAAATCAACTCAGAGTTCAAGTTTAAACTCTGAGTTGTTTAAACCTCCTTACTGAAACAGGCCCCTGCTCTACAACCAATGGTCTGCACACACAACCTCTCAGATTCGTGAGTTCAACTACAAATATCTCGCGCTCTGAATTTTGCTACACATCTTCCGTAATCTCTGTAGCGTACAACTGAACTGAATAAGCCACTAAACTGACAAAACGTAAAATACTTTCATTTCCTTGTGAGATCAGGCTGGCTTGATTAGACGCACATGCTTTGGCTCTGAAAATAAAATCGGGTATATCTTACAGATTCTATGTAATTAATCCTAAAAATCATTTTATAATTATTTGATAAAATAGTTCTTTAACTTAATTTGTTAAGAAACCTTTATGGTGGCAGGATCAATGATGATGATTATAAGTCTGGAAGACTTATTTGAGTTAATATTTAGGTTATTTACTAAAATATATAATTTAAATCATTAATGGAGCTGAATACAGCAGCATGATTACTGCATGATTACTGCAGTAAAATATCTGTCTTTTAATAATGATGTGTACAAGATGTAGATGGTATAAAAAGTTAATTGTTTTAAACTTTTGAGACAGAAGTTGTCCAGAAGGTGATGCAGTGGTGCAGTTGGTAGTGCTGTCGTTGGCGTTTCTGTGTGTAGTTTGCATGTTCTCCCTGAATTCGTATGGGTTTCCTCCAGGTGCTCTGGTTTCCCTCACATTCCAAAAACATGCGGGACAGGTGAATAGGGTAGGCTAAATCTGTTGTGAATAAGTGGATGTGGATGTTTCCCAGTGATGGGTTGCGGCTGAAAGGGCATCCGCTGCGTAAAAACATGCTGGATAAGTTGCCAGTTCATTCCGCTGTGGAGACCCCAGATTAATAAAGGCAAGGCAAGGTAAGTTTATTTATATAGCACATTTCATACATAGTGGCAATTCAAAGTGCTTTACATAAACAAGAATAAAAGAGACAAGTGTAAGAAAATTAAAACAAATAATAGAAATAAAAAATAATAAGAATTATAAAAATAAGAATAAAAAATAGATAAAACAGATAAAAATGTGTTAAAATATGTGATAAGAAAATGAAAAAGAAGAGAAAAACATAATAGTGCGATCTGTCAGACACAGCACAGTGCTCATTTAGTAAAGGCACAGCTAAACAGATGTGTTTTCAGTCTTGATTTAAACATGCCTAATGTTGGAGCACATCTGATCATTTCTGGAAGCTGATTCCAACAGCGACGGGTGTAGTGGCTGAAAGCTGACTCACCCTGCTTTGACTGAACTCTGGGAATTTCTAGTTTATGTGATCCTAAAGATCTGAGTGATCTGTTAGGTTTGGATAAGGTTAGGTTCATTATTAGGTTTAGATAAGCACTCCGATTCACTCTAAACTCCGTTACAGCTATTCTATCCAGCAGCATCCAGAGCCAGCATGCAAAGCCCACGTGATCACAACACTGCTTGCTAGCAAAGTCTCTAAGATGTAACATGCTCTTCACACTAAGTTATGGTGTATTAAGATAGAAATCTATTGTGACGGTAGCACACGCTAACGCGATCAACAATGGAACATCTCTACTGGTTTATTTACTTCACGTCAAGCGATCTTTAAGTTACATTGTTTTGTATACGCTGCTAAGCAACGCACTGAATGGGGACGAACCGCACACCATGCGAACCTCATTTAAAACGTTTACGTTACAATTCTGTCATGGCATATCGTGGTTCATCCAGTGTGATACTCGATTCAACCTCAGCGCTTTCCACATATAAGACTTTACCTTAGCGGCCCCGTTCTGTGTGCGTGAGAAACTTCACAGACTGGGGTGCTCTGCTGCTTCAGACTTCAGAGACGCGCTGGACATCTGACTTTAGTAGTCGCTTGGAGATGAGCGTGAGGACACGCGAAGAAAAGCCTTTTACTAAATAGACTGACCCAGCTCATTATTTAGGGTGATGATACATCCTCTTTTTCCTGGACATGTCCTCTATTTGAGACTTGAAAATGCGATCAGTCAAAATTTCTAAATCGCCTAACATGTCCCGGATTCTGCTTTTGTTTTCTATAGCTGTTATGTAAAAGGTGTTAAATGCTAAACATTTTTGTTGTTTTAATTGTCTATTAAATAAGAATAAGAAATCATTCTGTTGCTGAGGGCCATTATAGTTTAAAAGAAAGAATGGTATTACTTTCTGTAAAATTTAATTAGAGGCATTCCCATGTCTATTCATTCATTCATTTTCTTGTCGGCTTAGTCCCTTTATTAATCAGGGGTCGCCACAGCGGAATGAACCGCCAACTTATCCAGCAACTTTTTACGCAGCATTTTAATTATGCAAATAAAATGCATTTTGATAAATAAAATTATTCTTTAAAGTCACATTATTGTATGTGCTGTGGAGAAAAGGTGTGCTTCAATCCAGCTACTGCAAATATATTTATGTTAAAGATAATATGTGCAATATATATTATTATAAAATTAATAATGTTTTGTTTGGGAACATTGATACAGCCATAATCTTCTTATGATACAAACACAGATTAAATATCTGATTGATCACATTTTTATTAATTTAACAATAACTTACAACAATAACTCTCTATTTTGCTCCCCTGTGTAAAAGATATTTTTCAGCTTGAAACTGGATCACAAATTCATCAAGAAGCTGTGTGAGAAATTGAAACTTTAGTCCCTCAACCGTTAGCAGTTGATCAGTTAACAATATTTTTTCTTATGTTCCTGCTCTCAGCTGTTTCTACCATTTGCTGATGGTAAAAATAAATAACTAAAGTGACCTTTAATTAGGATTTTGCACTTTAAAAATATATATTTTGTTTATTTAATTAAGATATTTTTCAAGGTCTTAATATTTATTCTTTAATTTCTATATTTATTTTGTTATGTATAAGGTTCACATTTATGCAACCAATAGTTAATAAATTGGTTGTTTATTTCCATACTTACTGTTACTGACTTTTGTTCTCAGTTTGATCTAGCCGTTCATACATTCGACTCAACAAAATAGGTAAAAGTAAAGTATTCATGATTTGTGCTGATATCGGATTTATATCGGTATTGGTTCGTACTGAAGGCTGCAATATCGGTATCATATCATAAGTTAAAATGTTGTATCAGGACATCCCTAGTCAGCATATCTGTATTGTATTGAGGTCCTAGGCCATTTAGTGATTTATAAACCAGTAATAATACTTCAAACTCTATTCTAAATGTAACTGGGAGCCAGTGGGAAGACCTGAGGACAGGTGTGATGTGCTCTGATTTCCTGGTTCTAGTCAGAATCCTGTCCGCAGCGTTCTGGATGAGCTGTAACTGACTGTCTTTTTCGGGAAGGCCAGTGAGGAGGCCGTTACAGTAATCCACCCTACTGCTGATAAAAGCATGGACAAGTTTCTCTAAGCCTTAACTGGAAACAAAGCATCTGATTCTTGCAATGTTTCTGAGATAATAGTGAGCTGATTTACTAACTGCTTTGACATGACTATTGAAACTCAGATCTGACTCCAGTCACACCAAGATTCTTGACCTTATTTTTTGTCGTTTGACCCTGAGTGCCAAGGTGCTCATTCACCTCGAGAACCTCATCTCTGTTCCCAAACGCAATCACTTCAGTTTTCTCTTTGTTTAACTGAATAAAGTTTTGACAAATCCAACTGTTAATTTCATCAATGCACTGGCAGAGGGTGTCAATGGGGCTGTAGTCATTAGGCAAGGCAAGGCAAGGCAAGTTTATTTATATAGCACATTTCATACACAATGGCAATTCAAAGTGCTTTACATAAACAAGAATAAAAGAAACAAGTAAAATAAAAATAAAAACAAATAATAAAAATGCGTAAAAACAAAACAAAACATAAAAACAGGTAAGATGTGATATGAAAGAATGAAGAAGAAGAGAAAAACATGATAGTGCAATCTGTCGGACGCAGCACAGTGCTCATTCAGTAAAGGCACAGCTAAACAGATGTGTTTTCAGTCTTGATTTGAATGTGCCTAAGGCAGTAAAGGCAGTAAAGCTATGTAGATCAGCATAGCTGTGGTAGAAGATTTAGTTCTTTCTCATTATTTGGCTTAGAGGGAGCATATGAACAGGAGAGGTGCCAGACTTGAGCCTTGTGGGACTCCACATGTCATGGGTGTCCACCTTGACCTATGGTCACCTATACTGACATAGTAACCTCTCCCTTCAAGGTAAGATCTGAACCATTTGAGGACCGTCCCAGATAGTCAAATCCAGTTTTTCAGCCCATCCAGAAGTATGCTGTGATCGACTTGCAGCACTGAGATCGAGCAGTACCAGTATTTAGGCGTAAATCATTGATTATCTTTATAAAGGCGCTCTCTGTACTGTGATGTGCTCTGAAACCAAATTGTCTAAACACCCCTTTAAGTTTAAAAACTTGTTAAACTAGTTAAAAACAACTTTTTCAATGATTTTGCTAATGAAAGGGAGATTTGAGATTGGTCTATAATTGCTCAAGAGGGTGTTATCCAGGTTGCTCTTCTTCAAGAGGGGTTTAACAACTGCAGTTTTAAGTGAGTTTGGAAAAATCCCTGAGAGAAGTGAAGCATTTACCACTTTTAGAAGATCTATTTCTAAACAGGTAAACACCGTTTTGAAGAATAATGTGGGGAGCATGCCAAGACTGCAGGTTGATGTTTTCATAGCTTGCACGATCTCTTCTAAGATTTTACCATTAATTGCCATGAAATCAGACATAATGTCTGATTTCTTACACTGTAAACGATTTCTGTTGTTTTTACAGTATTATACTGCATTTCTCAACAGCTTTTTACTGTATGAGCTGTGCACGGTGTGTTACTGTATATATTGTTGTTTTCACAGTATAATAATGTATTCTCAATATTTCCATACTGTGAACATGGTCAACAGTATGCTACTGTAGATTTTACAATGAATAGTGACCATCAGGAAGAACGCAGCATCTCATTTCACAAGGGACGTGTTCTCTGCCCCGCGGTCTCCTGCGTTTGTTCTTCTGAGGAAACATGGCAAGACCGGTCTCCACAAAAACACAAGTCCATTCTCTGCTTTCTTGGAATTGAGAAAGAGCCTGTAAGGGTGTTTGTTTGCTGAAATATATTAAAATCTGTTTCATTTATAATGTGCAACATATATTTGTAAAGTCTTTATGCATGGTATATATATTGAAAAGGGGAAAAACAAAAAATCATTGTATGAATGCTGCAATGTTTAAATTATTTACCATTAAAAACGTGTGAAGGTCACGTGACCATCAGGAAGAACGCATCATCTCATTTCTCACAGGATGCGTTTTCTGTTCTCGTGTTCTCCAGAGTTCGCTCCTCCGAGGACACCTGGCAAGACCGGTCTTCACAAGAATGCAAGTCTGTTCTCTGCGTTCTTGTAATTGAAAAACAGCCTTGACGTTGACAGCTGTTATTAAGATTTAAGATTAAAACTGGTTGGTACTGTAGGTTGTTTAGGTGTCTGTTTTGTGCAAATATTTAAAGATCTCTAGAAATGATACACACTCATCTGCAAAGTCACAAACATCCACAGTTCATCACGAACGTAAGTACACATTATTAATTTGTTTGGGTCATATGTGATGACGTGAAAAGCAATCCCTTATAGAAATCTGACATTATGCCAATGTGTACGTGCAAATTAGTCTACATATATGACATTCATGTTGATATGTGGTATTTACATCTAACACTTGTCATTTTTGCAACATGCATTTTAGAAATATAGCAAATATGTTCTCTTAAAGAAAAAAAAAGTCCACTTAAAGCATAGTATAAAATATAGGCTTGGAACATGCATGTACACATTTGTAATTCCAATGTTTGAAAACAAAAGTGGCCTTTTTTGCAACGTTTCACAATATATGTTGTATGAAACATTTTATGCAATCAAAATCCAAATGTGAATTTGTATGTCACATGTAATTTTATATTTTTTCATCTTTGCATAAGGGATGTTACTTTTTGTTACATTTGAAACTTCTTATTTCAAACATGCACTGTAAACGATTTCTTTTGTTTTCACAGTATTATACTGCATTTCTCAACAGTTTCTTACTGTATAAGCTGTGCACAGTGTGTTACTGTATATATTGTTGTTTTCACAGCATGATAATGTATTCTCAACATTTCCATACCGTGAACATGATTAACAGTATGCTACTGCAGATTTTACAATGAATTTTTGGGAAAAAATCAGTTACTGTGCATCTAAATACAGTACTGCAAATGACCATGAAAAACTCCACACACACTATATATATTATTATTATTATGTTTATTTAAATTTTTGACAAAGTATTTCGTGAAGAAAAATAAACTAACCAGTTTTTTCAGACTGTTTAGTGCATTAAACTGTCCCCTGGTTTTTCATTTTTGGGTGTACTGCACCTTAATTTTATAAGGTTAACTTGAAAATATTAAATAATTTTTAATTAACATAACTTTGTCCTTAACCAATACGTAAACTGGAACAAAAGTAATTGATTCGTGAAACCAAAGACTGTTAAACACCCAACATGATTTCAAAGTCAGCTTAAATGTCAGAATGACCAGCGGGCTTTAGACGGATTCATGAGGATTAGGCGCCCCTCATCACCATGGAGGTCACATGTCTCCGCATTTTCAAAACAATATTTTAAAATACGCATTATCTTTATAAACAAACCACAGACTTGAGTTTAAAACAACTACATTCTCGCATGAAAAACGGTTAAAACTTTATTTCATAACACATTTATTATAGAGCCATCGAAGCAGGGGCAAGTCTCAATGATGTCTAGCCGATTAAAGCCTCGTTTCACCGGATACATGACTGACGGAGCGCCGTTACCCCCTGGAGGTCAGAATCTCCGCTATCGTCAAAGCACGCTTATAATTACACATTATATCTATAAAACCAACGCAGATTTGAGTTTGGAAGAATTACATTCTCGCATGAAAAACTGTTAAAACTTAATTTTGTGACATATTAAACGCAATATTTATAATATTAGCTGTGCTTTCTCATCCGCCATTACTATTTGTTTGTTGGTGTGAAATTAATTCTGGGAGAAAAATATATTAATTCTCAAAACACTTCAAACAAACTTTATTCTTATTGTTAAAGTCAGACATATGTATTTAGCTGGTAAAGATAATAAAAATACAGTATTATTATATTGTAATCAATATCACGTTTGCAGTGGTTCAGTTCAGCACTCAAACGACACTGAATCGAATTGAACCGGATTGAACCGTTTGCTCGGGAATTATTTTATCACACGTGTTTACAAGCACATTCAGCAATATGCAATTAGTGTATAAATGCGTGTGGCCGAGCAGTATAACGAAATAGTAATGAATCATATTGTTGTGTCTTACAAAAGTATACAAACAGGAATCGGTTTTAGGCAGATTCGATTCTTTACTCTTTACTAAGGGAGCCGATTATTGAACCGAACCCACTCGACTCGACCTTCCGGCTCTGCTAATTTGAAATCCACCTGTCATCTTCTCATTCAGTAAAATCATCCTCGGTAAGTGTGTAAAAGTCAAATTCTGTCCGTTAAAGGATTGTTTTGTATATATTTCTGTGCAGTGTGTGTGTAGTTTAAAAGAATTAACCAAGTGACTTTAGTTTTAGGTTCTTATGTCACGTTATTCGGTAACAAAAGGTACTTTAAACAAGAAATATCAGACGCCAGGCGGTCTGGTCTTCACATAGTCATTATGACTATGTTATCATTATGGTTACATTTTTTAATTGTAAGTTATTTATTTAAACTAAACTCATAACGAAACAAGTCTAAACTGTTTTATTAAATGGAGCTGATAATAAAATTCTGTTGAATTCTTTTAAGCTAACGTTAATATTAACATAATACATATTAATTGTCTATTTCTTACTGGTAATGTTAATGAGCTTGATGTATAGTGTCATTATTGTACATTTTATTTTTGGTGTTCAGGTGTACCTGAGCTGAGTGTACATTCTGAGTACACAGATACAACCCCAAGTTATTATCACTATATATATATATATATATATATATATATATATATATATATATATATATATATATATATATATATATATATATATATATATATATATCTTATTAACAGTAAACATCCTATTCTAAGAGAAATTGATGGGGTCAGGAAATGATTTGTGTACAAATTTATTTAACCCCATTCAGATTGGTATGGTTGTACCATAGATTTAGATTATTAAATGATAAGTCTTATTTTACTCTTATTATCTTTTTTGCAGCTACAGCAGTTGATGTTGAAAAAATCGATGCTATCAATCACTCCTCACTTGATTATTCAAGGTAATGTTGATGTCATCCTCATTTTGATTAGATTTTTAAATGTCCAGTTGTTCACAGATTTGTTGTGAGGAGTTTCATGTACAACCTCTTTTTATTCTTCCACTAGTTCTTAAGATTAAAAAAATAAATCTGGTGTTAAAACAACCACGGCTAGGCTATTTGGCTACTAAGTGCTGAGTAAATATTAGACAAAGATTTTTTTACTATAACTGTTGTCTTTGCGTTTATTAGCAATTTTACAGGCCATATTTGTTTTTTTGTTTTTTTCAAACAGCCTGAAAACTGTAAGTTTGGTTCAATGTTATGTTATTTTATGCTTTTCACTTTGTCTTAACATGGATTGCATGTTGAAGCTATGGTTTCATAGTGGGAAAAAATGTAAAAGAGAACCACTGAATACAATGGCATAATGATTCTGCTTGTTCACAGAAGGTACTTGATTTAGTTTTCCTCAAGTGATGCATCAGTTTTTATGAAAATAATGGCATTTTGGCACCCTTCACTTGTTTCAAAATAGTTATATATATTTTTTGTTCTGTTGAACACAAACTCAGATATTTTTTGAAGAAATCTGGTTCAAATATGGATGTCAATAGTTACAGGTTTCTAACATTCTTTAAAATATCTGCTTTAGTGTTTAACAGAAATTCAAACTGGTTTAAAACACGTGGAGTAAATGGTAGCAAAATAGTAAACTATCTCTTTAAATATTTTATTCTGAGCCTTTTATTTATATGTGTCTTGTCGTTTGTCATATTGTCCTTCTATCCCAGATTGTGATAGACCTGGTTACTCTTAAGTTAAGAACCGAATAAAGCACAGATGTGGAGGGATTTGCAGCCAAACTAACTGGAGGGAAGGAACCTTTAGGTAAAAGCACCTGCTTTATTTAGATCTAATATATTTTATTTGACATAGAGATTTATTGTTTTTATTCTAATTTTATATGTATATACTGAATAGAAGTAATGTAAATTTCACAAAAAATTATTGAATATAAAATATTATCTAGATGTCTTATTTTTTATTGTCTTAAACAGCGGTGCTCAACCTTGTTTCTGGAGATCAACCTTTCTGCAGTTTAGCTCCAACCCTGATCAAACTAAACCAACTAAATAGGATCTGAAGGAGCATGTGGTAAATAAAGACAGGTGTGTTTGTTTAAGATTGCAGGTGAGCTCTGCAGGAAGGTAGATTTCCAGGAACAGGGTTGAGCACCCCTGGTCTAAAAGCTCAAAAATGCTGTTTCCAAGATGAGGTTGAATGTAGTTCAGAAATAGATTTATTAGGATCAATGCTTAAAGTAAACGTTTTCTTCTCTCTGTAGACCAAACATGCTTAGTATCCCTCACATTTTAATAAATTGTTTCTTTTGGTTAATTTTTACATCTATATATGGGTAAGCATGTGTTTAATAAATTAAATTATTTTAAACAACTTGACTTAACCAAATGACTCTGTTACCCTAGCTGCTGGAAAAAAAAAAAACATGTAAAATAACAGATTTTTCTATTTTATTTTTTACAGTGTGGGTGAACATACTACCTGGATGTCCAACAAAGGCTGCACAAGAGTTCATTTGATAGCACACATTCTGTCTTGTCTACATCTCTGACGACATGGAAGTGCTTCGACATCAGTGAGTAATAAATCTTCATATTATCATATACAGGAATTCTGCAAGCCTATCTTTAATGTTAGTTTGTAATTAGCAGTGACTATTTAAAAAAAAAAAATAAGTATTTAAATTATTCTCAATGTTTTACTTATGCTGTGCAAAGTAACTTCATGATGATTTAATTTGATTAAATGTCTCTGGAGAGGTGTTCATAAAATTTTTTTTTAAAAATTGTATGAAATGACTCGATAAAAGATTTATTTGTCTCGCTGACATGCCATCACTGCATATTGAAATACAGTAATACGAATTGACTGCAGATTATTACAACAAACATTTCATGAAGTAGGCTAGACTGCTGTTTAGTTCTCTACTCAACTTCAACATATTTCGTCGTGTCGCTGAGCCTCTCTGCAGATTTTGCCAAAAACAAATGGTTAGTGATTACTTTGTCTTATGCAAACCAAATATCAGTAACTTATCATTAGCATTATTTTTAAAAAATCACCCACTGCGTTCATGTTCTCTAATGTATTCTTGTCCATAAGTTAGAAGTGGATTTATACATGTTAAAAGCCTAAACGTATTTAATTAACATTAGTCACATTAACTTAGATTATTTTATTTATTTATTTTAAATATGTAGCCTCTTAAGGTCAGAATGAACTGTGTTCACCCTCTTAAATCCGTGAAAGCGCTAGTAGTGTGATCATGGAATCAGATATTCGAGCTATACAGAGTCAGACATTAAGTTAAGATGAGACTTTATTTTTTACATACCTGTGTGGACACTAGACTAGCGATCTTCCAGAACAGTGCCCGCTGATCTTTTCCCCATTAACGTTAGTGTAATTGTGAATTGACAACAAACTGTATTTCGCCAACAAAAACAATTAAAACAACAGTGTTATATATATATATATATATATATATATATATATATATATATATATATATATATATATAAATATATATATATATATATATATATATAAAACAGCAATGCAGTGTTTCGTTTCTGAATGAATTAAATGGTTTGAGGGATGATTAGTTTTTACTCCAGTAATTGATTTTGCTTGTCATTTTTGTAGGATCTTCATCATGCTGCTGCCCTTTTTCACTGTCCCTTTTCCACAACATCATTTGACCTTCATCATTTTCTGTCTTATAGCAGTATTTTCACCTGTTTTAAAATGGTAATAATTTTTGATGCATTAATTGTTGACTGGATATAATGATCAATTGTTCATTAGTGTTCTAATGTAATTAGTATTACAGTAATGTTACTGTTTTATGAAATACAGAAGCTACCTGATAATTGTTGCCAGTAACTTACTGTTAATTTGACAAGAAATTTTTTACAGTGTAAGTTGTGGTTGAGCTTGTCTGACGTCGACACAACTTGGCTGATTGGATGAGCTGATTGCCTTTCTGATATTATTGATCTTGTCAGTAAAGAAATGAGCAAACTCATTACATTTGCTTTCAGAGAGTAGCTCACTGGGAATCCGACTGGGGGGGGGTTTGTGAGTCTCTATCGTTGCAAAGAGTGTACGAGAATTATTTACGTTGTTATTCATAAGGCTTGAAAAGAAAGTCTGCCTAGCAGTGTTGAGTTCCACGTTAAAAGCATGAAGACTGTCTTTATAGATATTATAATGGACTACTAGTTTCGTCTTTCTCCACATTCGCTCAGCTTTTCTACATTGTCTTTTTATCATTTGGACTGCTCTTGAGTTTCTCCAAGGGGCTCTCTCTTTGCCAGTTCTCTTCCTGATTTTAACAAGAGCAAGGTCATTTATGACATTCTCAATTTTAGAATTAAACAGATCAAGGAGAGAATCAACAGAGTCTGCAGATATACTTAGTAGTCATGCAGATATACTTAGTAGTCATGCAGAAAACATGCAGTCATCAGTTCTTTTACAGCATTGATTTCTGGATTATCAATGTGAATATTAAAATCCCCAGCAATACTAAATTAGTCAAATTCAGAGGTTACTATTGACAACAGCTCTGTAAAATCATCAATAAAAGCTGGAGAATATTTTGGAGGTCTGTAAATAATGATCAGTAAGATGCGTAGAGCACCCTTTAGTGCTATACTCAGATATTCAAAAGACAAATAGTCACCAAATGACACTTGTTTACACACATAGATATCTTTAAACAGGGCAGCGATGCCTCCACCTCCCCTATTAGCTCTGCAAACACTCAAAAAGTCAAAGTTTAAAGGAGCTGCTTCATTCAGAACTGATGCGCTACAACTGTCATCTAGCCAAGTTTCATTTAAAATCAAGCCAATTTGTGTTTATAAAATCATTGACTAAAAGTGACTTATTGTTAAGTGATCTGATGTTTAAAAGTGCTAACTTAACAGTTTTAGCAGTTTTTCTACAGAAGTTTCAGATCTACATTTGATAGACACCAGAATAGAATGATTTGCTATACGGCCTGAAAAAGTCTTTGGTTTTCTGTCACTTAATACAACACATATCTGCGTAGAGAAAGCTACAGACACACTGCGTTCCTGCTTGTTCTGAAAACATTTGATAAAGAGGTTTGATAAACATTTGATAAATAAAGGGACTAAGCCTAAAAGAAAATGAATGAATGAATGAATGAATGAAGTTGTCCGAAAATAAACCCGAACTACACGTGGTTGGTGTTATTCCGCCAATCGTGTTATATCAGTGTCGCCATCGCTCTTCAGATGCTGCACGGTCTGAATCAGTCGTCTGATCTCAAAGCACCGTCACAGTACTTTGATGCCACATGCGACAGTCACGTGGCGTCAGCGCAGCATCAATCCGGACGAAATTCCTAACCAGCATGCACCGATTTAAGACAAATGTTGATTGTTTTGCGCACCTAAAATCTCAAAAATAGGATGAAAATGGGAGTTGGATCATTCTTCTTGTTAAAATAAACCAAGTAAAATTTATTATTTTAAAAATTTATGCCACCAACAATAAAAAAAATAAATGGAATAATTTTTAAAGATATTGAAGGTCATATTAATAACTTGCAATTAAAATTCCCTTCTGCTGAAGTTATTTGGGGTGGTGACTTTAACACTATCTTTGATGGACAACAAGATAGATTTCCCCCCAAAGTTGACTATAGTGCAAAAGAATTAAGTAACGTATGTTTAAGGTTAAATATAGTTGACATTTGGAGGAATAAGAATACAAATTCCTTAGCATATACTTGGTCTAATAGGGACGGATCTCTTCAATAGCGTATTGACTTTTGGCTTGTATCAGAAAGTATGAATTTTTTTTTTTTCTGTTTTATCTAATCACAAGGGCATATCGATTAAAATTAGCGTTTCAGGTCAGTCAGACAGGAATAATGGGATGCTGGAAATTAAACAAAAGTTTGCTGAACAGTAAAGAATTTAAAGCTCAAATCAAAACTTTAATTATTAAATATTGGAAACAGGCATGTATGATCCAAATGTATGGAAAATACTGGGAACATATTAAATTTGAAACAAGAAAACTTGCTATATCATATAGGGAAAGTCCATTGCGAAGAGAGAAAAAAGAAAATGAAAACTAATTAGTGAAATTTTCTAATATGGGCAGAAGTATATCAAGCTGTCACCGACTCTGTCTCAGTCATTCCCCTCGCTGGCCAGCAGAGGTCACCATCACCGGACTTCTAAACCATTACGTCATGCTCATACACTGATTGCTACACACACCTGCAGCACATCACAGTGATGATCCATGTAAACACTTATAATCAGCTCACACACTCAGTCCTGTGCGAATTGATATAGAAAAAGCATATGATATGATGTGGAAGGAGGGGCTATTGATTAAACTAAATGAGTTGGGAATTGGAGGGGTTATTTACCTGGATAAAAGATTTCCTTTCTAGAAGGAAGATTCAGATTAGAGTATAGGGACTGATGTGTCAAATGTATGCAAAGCAGAAAATGGCACGCCTCAAGGGAGTGTGATAAGTCCATTACTGTTTATTATAATGATCAATGATGTGTTTGCAAAGGTACCAGAAGATATAGGTAGGTCTCTATTTGCGGATGATGGCGCTTTGTGGAAGAGAGAAAAGAATATGGAACATATAATTAAGAGGTTACAGGAAGCAACTAATAGGGTGGTAGAGTGGGTATATGATTGGGGGTTTAAGTTTTCTGTTGAAAAACTTAGTCGGTTTTCTTCACTAGGAGAAGAATTGCAGAGGAGCTTAAGATACAGATGTATGGAAAAGATGTAGAGAGGGTTGGGAATTTAAAATTTCTAGGAATTAAGTTAGACTCGTTTAACATTTGTAGACCACATTTATAAAAAGGAGGAAAAATGCAAAAAAGTAATTAACGTAATAAGATGTTTGAGAGGAAGGGATTGGGGTGCAAGCACACAATCACTGTATAGAATTTATGTAGCTTTAATAAGGTCAGTGTTAGATTATGGTAGTGTAGTGTATGGTTCAGCAGCCAAGTCAAACTTGATTACATTAGAAGTAATTCAGGCGCAGGCACTGAGAATATGTAGTGGAGCTTTTAAGATAATTGTAATTTATCCAGAAATTGCTCCATGGAGGTTAGTTTGGCCAGAGGTAGACTGGTTTATTTTAGAGAAAAAGAATGAGGCAAGAGAAAGCATAAATCTGGAAAAAAATCTTTAATCAAAGGGTCGAAGAAAAATACAAAGAGTACACACAGATTTTTACAGACGGAGCAAAGAATCCAGATACTTGAGTGTCTGGATTGGGGGTAATTATACCAGCAAAAGAAATTGAAATAAATAGAAGGACATCTGATAATGTGGGAGTGTACACAGTGGAGATGCTAGCCATGCTAGTAGCATTAAGATGGGTACAATTGACAGGGCAGGAAAAATTTTGGTATGTTCAGACTCAGCATCAGCTCTTGAAAGTCTAAGATCATTTTCTTCAAGTAGACAAGATATCTTGTATAAAGTACTCCAGTGTATAACTAAAATAACAAGTCAGGGAAAGGAGGTAAGATGTATATGGGTTCCAAGTCATAAAAGGATAAAGGGAAATGTAATGGCTGATAAATTAGCAAAAAAGGGCATTAACAAAAAAATATAGAAATGCAAATAAGGGTTAGTAAAGCAGAAGTGAAAAGTCTAATATGGGAAAGAATAAATCAAAAGTGGCAAGAGAAGTGGGACAGAGAAAAGAAAGGAAGGCATTTGTATGCAATTCAAAAGGCTGTTAAACACAAAAGAGTCAGTAGAGGTAATAGGCGAGAAGAAATAGTGATAACAAGATTAAGATTGGGTCATTGTTTATTAAATAAAACACTTAAATTGATACGAAAACATGAAACTGGATTATGTGAGGGATGTAGTGAAGAAGAGCCAGTAGAACATCTGATACTAAAATGCAAAAGGTTTGAAAAGCAGAGGGAGGAAATGAGAAAAGATCTAAGGGAAATAGGGATTCAGGAAATAACATTAAAAGGTTTACTAAGTACAAAGGACAGGATTCAGACCAGAATACTTAAAGTATCTGAGAGAAACAGGTGTTTATGATAGGATATAAAATAAATAAAGTTATAAGGTAAAGGGAATATAGTTAAATATAACCAAGTAGTGGAAGTAAAAGTAGAGGTAAGAGCAATGTGGTGGTTATTATTATTATTATTATGGTATTAGTGTAAATAGTATGAGGGTATTATGGTTATTATTATAACATAGGAGTAGTGCGTTTGCGCTTGTGTGTGTGCAAAACATGCCAAAGCCCGAAACTGAAAGCGAGACATGACTAAATCCATTTTATTTGCTCTTAAAGGCTGTCCCTTAAAATAAATTAGAGGTATACAAATTAAAGACACTGTCACATATCTTGGTGTAATAATATGCAAGGATTTGAAACAAAGAAATGAATTAAAGCCCACCATTGAAAAGATCAAAAACAGATATAATATGTGGTTGGTCAGAGATCTGTGCTTATCGTGTGTTGCTGTCTAAGCAGAAGGAATTTCAAGGTTTGTAAATTAACGTCAATGGAAACTCAGAAAAATGTTAAGGAATTATATAAAACTCTGATTTTATTTGGCTTAAAAAGGCTCACTATTTTAAAAAAAAAAAGTGATGCATTTTACAGATCTCAATGAGGCATTTAAGATAAAATGAATAATTGAATACATTAAAAAAAAAAAAAGAAACTGTGGCATATCTTTCCAAATTTTATATTTAACTGTGTGGGTAGCATACAATTTCTTTTAAAAATGTAACTTCTCTATTGATAAAATCCCAATTAAATTGGCAAGTTTTGATAAGCAGGCACTGCTGGCTTGGCAGCTATAAACATCATTTTACACCATCTGTACTTTCTTTGGAATAATAAAGCTCTCCTGTACAAAAGGAAATCTATATTTATGTAATCATGGTATGACCATGAAATATTTTCAGTTTGTCAATTACTTGATGAACATGGATTGCTTTTGTTACACTCAGAATTCCTTAAATGTAAAGTTCCTGTAAAACCAGAAGAAACTATGCTGTTATGTGATGCAATACCAAGAAAAGTTGTATCTGTAACGAGGAGACTGACACGGAGGGATCTATTATGCAGTATTTATTAATCAAGCTCTCACTCAAACACACAATATGCACCAAAGTGCAAACACACAACAATAGTCTGAAAGGTTTCAAGACTGACGGTAAACAGACACTGAAGGGATTTACCAGGCATGGGTCAAAGCAGGCTGCGAGAATCAGAGTCCGTGTATCAGGCTAGGATCATGGGCAGACAGCGAGTATCAGAGTCCGTATATCAGGCTTGGGTCGTGGGCAGGCAGTGAGTATCAGAGTCCATATATAAGGCTCGGGTCGTGGGCAGGCAGAAGGCGAAGCAGAGTCAGAAACAGGCTGGAGTAATACATGAGAGAACAAGCAGGGAATAGCGCTCAGTAATGCTGGCCGGGGCTAAACAAGACTTTGCACTGACTGAGTGTTTGAGTGCGGCTTATAAAGGGTACGTGGGTCGTTAGCTAGATTCAGGACAGGTGTGTGCACAATCAGCGTAAGTGGATGATGTAATGCTAGAAGTCCGGAGATGGCGGCCTCTGCTGGCCAGCGAGGGGAGTGACTGGGACCGAGTCGGTGACAGTATCACTGTTGCGTATTTCCATATACAATGTGGACCAACAGCCAAAGACAAGTAATGGTTTTATTTATTGCTGATATTAATGTTGTTAAAGATTAATGTAGTAATAGATATATTAGAAATCTATTTAAAAAGAATCATATACCATCTTCAACAGTCTTCTGGGCCCGGTTTTTTAAAAAGTTTAATCCGGATAAAACTGATCCGGATTTAGTAATCCTCTTTTTGCGATCCGTGATCATGTAATCCAGTTTACTTTTTGAGCCAGTTTTTCAAAGCAACATTGGATTGGATCAATTTGATCCGGATAGGAACTTTTCAGGATCACTAAATCTGGATTACCAGTGATCAATCACAATGTAGTTGGATAGATAGGCCTATGTAAAGAGCAATAAGTAGAATAGCCAGTGTGGGGTCAATATGACTTTATTTTTTTTAATGAAAACACACACATTTAAATAAAAATAAATACAAGCAATAAAAACCCCACCCCATCCTCTTCCAGCAGTCCGCTCATCTGAGACCTACAACACAAACACTGTACATTCAGGTATTTTTAATAAGTGTAAATAAAAAAGACTTAATGTCAAAAACTCTGCAATAAGTTCAGACTTTCTCATCTGATGTGGAGAGAGCAGCTTGTCTGAGCAAAGCCTTTAGGAGGCGAATCTCAAGTCTGGCCTTGGTTTGCAGCAGTTTAGTCAGAGTCAGTTGTTCCTCTGCCAGATGAAGTGTGGTTCTGCCCAGTCTCTTTTTGCAATTGTTGAAGGTGATTTAAAAAATCAGTGATTGCCATTCTTTGCATTTTTTTTTTTTTTGGTTATTCTGTAATCATTGCATGCATCACTAATAAATAAAAACAAAAATATTTTTCCATTGTGATGAATATATATATATATATATATATATATATATATATATATATATATATATATATATATATATATATATATATATATATATCAATTACTGACAGAATAAAATGTATTGTTTTTGGTCAATTTTGACAGCTGTTTGGGGGATTATTTTATGAGGCCAAGCTATTTCTTTGCTGTAGCGCTATATTGAAAGGCTGAATATGCTAAAGCCAAAAATTACTGTAGCCTGACGGTTGAACAAATGAAAATAAAACCTTATGAATAAATAGTATATCTCGTAAGATACCGCATGATCCAAAAATAGTATTATTTAATACATTTTTTAAGTTTTCATCACATTTTGGGCATGAAATCCACACTAAATCCACCCTTCTGATGGGATCAGTTTAATCCAGGTTTTTTGGATCAAAGTGATCCAAATCCTACAAAAAAGGTCTGAAAAACCCAAAGTAAAGGTTTGATCTGGATTAAAACCAAGATTAGATCACGTGATTTAATCCGATTAGGTAATCCGTTTTTTTCTTTTGAAAAACCCATTTTCAACATTTGATCCAATCCCTTATCCAAAATCCTAGTGGATTACTTTTTAAAAAAAACGGGTCCAGGTCATCAAAATTTGGAAACATTGAGGGGAAGAAAGTATGGTACTAAAAAATTATTTTAGTAATGAAGTAAGACAGGTGTCTTTTAAAGTTTTACACATAATTTATCCTGTAAAATAGTTATTTGAACCATTTGTTATTGATAGAAAAAACTTTTGTGATTTTTGTGGTACTATTAAATAATCTATTACTCATCTGTTTTTTCAATGTGTATACTTACTAGATTATTTTGGATTGATGTTTCTAACTTTATTTCATGGACATTTGGTACACTAATACAAATTGGGTTATATGAAGTCCTATTTGCCTTAGTTGAAGATAGAATTGATTCAAAAAGTACAACCTATTTTCTTATACAACTGATAATATTACTTGGAAAATACCATATACATGTCAAGAAATGGGCCAAAGCTAAGCCAAATTTTGAACATTTTATAAAGGAGATTAAACAATATGGTATTACACTAAGTAACAATTACAAAAAAAAACATATGAAGCATTATGTAAGTTTCAATTGATTGAATATTGTTCTTTTTAGGGGTTCAAGCGCGAAGCGCTGAAACCCTATTGTTTTTTTTTCTTTTCTTTTTTTTTGTTAACTTTTGCTCTTCTTATTATTATGTTTTTTTCCGCCGCAGTTACTATTGCACAGACCCAACCATAAGGCCTAGAGCGCTGAAACTTGGTCAGATGGTAGTACTACAGTGCACTACATGCTCAACAAAAATCAGCCAAATCGCTTTGGCACCAAAAACCAACATTTTGGACATTTTTGGTCGCCATTTGTAGACCGTTTGTCGTAGACTCAAAAAACGTACATATTTGTAATCCCTGGATCACCCCAACCAAAAGTAAAGGACTCTTTACTTTTTGAGATTTTCCATACATTGGAAAGTTTTTCTGCCACAATTTATCCAAAACCTACTTTTGCAAACTAGTCCTAGGTTTTTTTGCCCAATCTGAACTAAACTAGTTCAGAAATGTACTCTGGACTCTGAATATCAATAATTATTTAAAAAAAAAGTTTAAATTTTGATTCTCGCACGAAACAGTAGACAAAAATGTTCAATGCTAATTGAAGCTAAATGCTAAGTGTAGCTATAACTTTTGAACGGAATAAGATATCATCACCAAACTTGGTGCAAACATGTGTTTTTAAGGGTCACAGTGCAAAACACATGGACTTTGGTCACATGGTGGGGCTTTAAGGTTTAAAAACCATAAAATGACCCTAACCTTACAACCATTAGTCCAATCAACTTGAAATTTGGCATGCAGTGTCTTTGACCAAGTTGTCAAGACATAAGCTGCGTCCCAAATGGCATACTATACACTATGCACTCATGCACTATGTACTTATGCACTTACACACTCAACAGGATAGTACATGTATGTAGTGGCGTCCCAAATGGCACACTAATGTTTTTTTACTAAGCGAAAATTCAAACCGTTTCCCTGATGACGTTTGACGGTTGCCAAATCAGTGAAATAAACGACCGAATTATCAAATATTACCTGCCGTGAGTGTTGCCGCATTCACCATCGGGAGGCACTATAATCACTCTCATAGAAGAATTTTGTTCTCATCATCCAAAATAAATAAAGTTATTCAACATGTGCGTCCGATAGCTCCGCCTCTTCCGCCACGTAAGCAAACCTGCGGTCGTTGAGTGCGTGAAGTGTCCATCATTACACACTTCATTTTAGCGGCTGAATGAGTGCATCATCCGGGAAATTAAAGTGCACTTATTATTTTTAGAGTTTTCAGTGTGAACACACTACTTACACTATTTATACTACAAAATGGCGTAGAATAGTGCATGAGTATGCGATTTGGGACGCAGCTATACTATAAGGACAATGGCTTCCCAGCCGGCATTTCAACGGTGATTCAACGTTGAATCAACGTCAGGTCTATGGTTGGATCAACGTTGAATTACCTTTCGATTTTGCAAATTGGATCAACGTTTATATAGTGACGTTGTTTCACCGTTGGACCACCACCGGTGATTCACAGTTGAAATCACAACGTTGTTTCACTCTTACCTTCTTCATGGGTGAATTGTGGTCGTTTTGTAGACGTTGAATGAAGGTTGAATTACCTTTCGATTTTGCAAATTGGATCAACGTTGATACAGCGACGTTGTTTCACCGTCATACATTTCAACGCAAGTTAAATAGAAATTACATACAACGCAAAGTCCATAAATATAGCAAACAAATTTTTACTAATTAAAAATACACGACACAAATACACAACTTAGCCTGTGTATCAATTTATTTAATACACACCTCATTATTTCATTTATTCTAAATATACAGCAACATTTACAGCATACATAGTTCATTAAAACCATGCAGGTTATACATGCTGTACACTCAAATACAGAAAAAGGCATACAATTAAATAGTCACTTTTAATTAGGTTTCATGAATTAAAGTTAGTTAATGTTTACTAACATGAACAAAGAACAAATACTTGTACAGCATTTATTAATCATTTAATTAATTGAAATATGTCACGATGCTATTAAAATCAAAATGTATGCTTGTTAACATTAATGCACTGAGCTGACATGAACTGTACTTTCTTTACATGAAAGATACTTCATTGTTCTTTGTTCATGTTAGTAAATACATTAACACTTACTAATACAACCTTATTGTAAAGTGTTACCGTCTTCAGAAAGACAGATACTAACTAAATTAAACTAAGTAACTAAACTACACTTCAACCATCACAGTCTCCAAAATACAATTCTGTTTACAAAGTTTACAAAATACCCATTTTTAAAGTGGCTGCAGTAAAAAAATAAAATAAAAAACATCACTCACAACTAAGAATCACAAGTGAAATACATTACATCTGTTTGAGGTTTTATAGGTTGAGAGAAACACTTGAGGTTATAGCTGGCACTGGGGACAAAGAATCAAGTGTAAAACACTAAAACATCTATATCAGTCTAGCAGTTAAATACATATTTATTTCTCAAACACCAGGTGAGTTTCCTACAAAATCAATAATGAGGTTTGCCATTCCAATTCATTGTGAATGAATGGCTTCACATTCACAATAGTGAAAACTCCTGCTATAATCTATAAACCTGACATTGCTCCTTCACTTTGCAGGTCTGCATGCTAAATATTTAGTAGTTTTTTTTTGTTTGTTTTTTTGTTTTTTGCATAAAGTACATCTATTGTGTTTAGCATTACTGCAGCAAAACTGAGCACCTGTGACAGTGGAACATGTAGACAAATATTTCAGTAAATCATCAAGAAAATGTGTAGAATATATGGTTTGATTCTCTCTCACAAACACAACAGTAAAAGCAATTTGTTATTCCATTATTATTAGTATCATAAAAATTGCATGTTCACAGGGGTCTTATAATAATGGCTCACATTTGTGAATGTAGGACCACTATTTCACTATTACATGTCACATTAAGTGTTCATATAGGTTCTGTTATTAATTACTTGTGTCATCCCAGAGACCTGTTAATCTTCAGAACACAAACTAAAATATTTTAGATTAAATGCTCCTCATCCTCTACAGACAGCAATGGTCCCAAGATGGTCATTGTCCAGATAAGGCACAAAACACATTGTCAAAACGTTCCATGTGACTTCAGTGATTTCAACTGTGAACATACCAAGCTCCAACAACACTTTAGTGAGGCAAAACAAAACAGTAAATACAAATGTGTTTGCGTATATCTCTCCCGCATCAGATCAGCGTGTGTGTTTACTACGAGCAGTAAGCACACACCATGACCTGTTGTGGCAAAGGCAAACAAGTTATTTTTACAATATTTACTGTGATTTAACCTTTATGACAAATGTACTGGACCAGTTACACATACATCACTATCTTTTATGAACACAAATTTCACTGTAACGGATGCTGTTGTTTTGCTCCAGTTACACCTTTAGAGAACACCGTACTAGTCAGACATCCATACAAAAGCAGAGAGTTTGGTCTTGTGTAGCACAACTGCAATAGATGTCTGTCTGTCTAGGCTGACACTGGTTTAGGCCATCAGTATGTCCTTGATGCCCTCAACTGGAGCTTCCAGAAAACCTGCAATGAATGAAATACGAGGTTACAACTAAGTTGGTATCTGCTATTATAGAAAGTGAAATTCAAATATTTATTTTTTATTGAATCCAAATTTGTCTTATAATAATCGCCACACTCAATAATTTTGACTCATCCATCTGAATATTCCTAACTAGAGAAGTGAAGAATTAGGAAATTTCAGATTCTCGAAAATTTTTTTTTTTTTTTTTTTTTAACCAAGGCTGCAGTAAAGAACCATAAAACATTCAACACATCTAATAATTACAAGTTGTTGTAAACCATTACATGTACTGTAAAAGCTGTTTAAAGCTTTTTAGACATATGGTTGAGAAAAACTCTAGAAGGAGTAGCACTTCTGCAAAAGTCTGCATGTAGGACAGAAAATTAAAGGGATAGTTTAAAATTTGTATTCTGTCGTCATTTACTGACCACGTTGAACACAAAAGAAGATATTTTGAAGAAAGCTGGAACTCTTTAACCATTGACTTCTATAGTATTTTTTTCAACTATGGAGGTCAATGTTTACAGGTTTTTAGTTTTTTTTCAGAATAGCCTCTTTTGTGTTCAACAAAATAAACTCATAATGGTTTTAAACCATTTGGGGAGTAAAATGTGAGTAAATTTTCATTCTTGAGTGAACTATCCCTTTCAGTTGGAAAACACCAGAATTCTTAAGTAGACCCTTTTCGCAAGACAGATGATGCATTTCATTTGTCATCTTAATCCTCAAGTTTTTAATATTTAGATTTATTTAAATAGCATGTTTATTTATTTGTTTTAATGACATTTAATAAAAACAACTTCTCAATGACATCATATGTACTGGACCTGCTACACATGTATCACTATTTTTATGAATACAAATTTCACTGTAACAGGTGCTGTTGTTTTGCTCCAGTAATACCTTTAGAGAACACAGTAGTAGTCAGACATCCATACAAAAGCCTTGGCGTGGAGTAGCAGAACTGCAGTCTGTCCAGGCTGACACAGGTTTAGGCTATCTGCGTGTTCTTGATGCCCTCAACTGGACCTTCCAGAAAACCCAGAAAGTTAAAACCCATTACACCTCTTATCTGCTACTACACAAAGTGCAATTTAAGCATTAATTTCTCACTAAATACATATTTGTTCCCCAATACTGTCACATAGTATAAAATCACAACATGATTTCACAATAATAATATCAATATAACAATATAATATCACAACATAGCCTAACAATCAATAAACAAACAGATTAGAAAGAGAATATCACCAACCAAAGCACCAAGAAGATTTAACAGATAGTAGATAAAGGTAAAGTAAACTTACATGGACAAAGCCTTTTCCAGTCAATGCTGTGCAAGTTAGTGCGTCTCTGGAGTACGTTAAGTTACATGTCTAAAAGCAAAAACAACAACAGTGAAACGAAAGCAGTTCACTTTGTAATAATAACACTAATGATACAGCGTATAAAAATGATATTGTTTTATAACGTTGCTCAGTAACTTTAAACTGCGTTTGGAGTTTATCGCTTTGAATTTGCCATAAAAACGCTCATTTAGACTAACGTTAAACATGTGACATTACCTCAAGGTTAGCTGCGTCACCGGAGCGCAAACTAAACCAAACTGGAAAGTTTTAAATGCTTCAAAATTCGAAACACTACAATAAGTCACATTTAAGATACACTGTGTGTAAAACAAAATCGGGGGGTAAATAAAACATTAAAGCATCTAAAAACACGCTTACCTCTGAATTCTGCTGCACTGCAGGTCAGGTGTTCGTAATTAAGTGAAGTGAAGCGCTGCGCGTGACCGCGTGCGCGGAGTCCTCCGATAACATGGTAACCAAACATGTTGAATATTGGGTGAAGCCATGACGTTAATTCAACATACATGTCAACGAAAAAAAATGTCAACGTTGATTTGTACAAGGATTTCTGTAACTTTTTTTCAACCATTTATCATTCAACATTGTTTCAACATTAAGCAACAACTGACGTATTTTCAACCACATTTCAACGTTGAAGCCTTGTCATATGCAGGCTGTTTTTCAACCGTTCAACATTAAACGTTCTATCAACATTATTTCAACGTTCAAAACACATCTGACCTTATTTCAACCATATTTCAACGTTGAAGGTCGGTCGTGTGCCGGCTGGGTTATCTCAAAAAACATGGCTGCCATTAGCTAATTAAGATTGAGCAGCCATTAAAGTAAGTTAATGATGAGTAATCAAAACGAAACTTGGTGGGCATGTTCGATTCATTGTCCTAGAGGTCTGTAAGAGTTTTGAAAGAAATCGGCCACTAGGGAGCGATTTTGTGTGTTTTGAGGTTGTAATTGATTGGTTATACACAAAGTTTTGCACATCCACACAAAATACATACCATATGATAGGTCTGCTTGTACTGAACAGTTTGACACTAAAACCACTGCTGTCACTTAGAACCTACTTTTGCAAACTAGTCACTGGTTTTTAGCTCAATCGCAACGAAACCAGTGTTGTTAGAGTCTCCTGACTGAGTAGATCAATAATTATCAAAAAAAGTTAAACTTTCCATTTTGGCTAGCTGTAACAGGCTCATTTACAAAAGGGGCATGTCCTCATGAACCTACATGTCTGTAAACCCATAAGGAAAACTCAAAACATCACAGAAATTGGTGAGCACGTGGCATATCAATGTGAAGAAACACTCAAACTTTTGTGGAGATCGGGCTATAAGTGGTGCTATAATAGTAGAAATTGTCCTAAAAAAACATCCTAAAAGCAGTAAATGTGCTTCATTTACACACTTTTACAAGTTAGTCCAAGCTTATCACTGAAATTGTCCATCTTTGATGTTTTAAAGGTCTCAAAAACACATATTTTTAATGTTTTATAGTTTTAGCCACTTAAACAGACTTTTAATTGTCACCTACTATATTTAACCACTAGATGTCAGCACAAGACCACTTATTTGTCCATAACATTTGCATACCTTTTTTTTTTTTTTTTTTTTTTTTACATTTTTAGAGGTTAAAGTATGGAAATTGCATTTAGGATCATTCTGAGTCACATGTTGACATGATGCGAACACTGTTATTCATTAAAAATCTAATTTAGTCCCAGTTTAACTCTTCATAATAATTCTAATACTAAAAAACTGGTTCTATAGTTAAACACTGGGCCCGGTTTTTCAAAAGTAATTCACTAGGATTTTGGATAAGGGATTGGATCAAATCTTGAAAATGGGTTTTTCAAAAGAAAAAAATGGATTACATAATCAGGTTAGATCATGTATTGGTTTTGATCCAGATCAAATCTTTAGTTTGGGTTTTTCAGACTTTTTTTGTAAGATTTAGATTACTAAAAAATCTGGATTAAACTGATCCCATCAGAAGGATGAATTCAGTGTGGATTTCATGCCCAAAATGTAATGAAATTTTTAAAAAGTATCAAATATTACTATATTTGGATCATGCAGTATCTTACAAGTTACCCTATTTCTTGAGGTTTTAATTGTATTTGTTTAACTGTCAGGCTACAGTGATTAGGTAGGCTTTAACGTATTCAGCCTTTCAGTATAGGCCTAAAGCAAAGTAGAAAGAGTTTGGCCTTATAAAATAATCCCCCAAACAGCTGTCAAAATTGACCAAAGACAACAAGTTTTATTCTGTCACTAATTGATATATATATATATATATATATATATATATATATATATATATATATATATATATATATATATATATATATATATATATATATATATATATATATATATATTTTTTTTTTTTTTTTTTTACACAATATTTATTAGTGATGCATGCAATGACTACAAAATAAACAAAAAAAAATGCAAAGAATGGCAATGAATGATTTTTTTAATCACTTTCAACAATTGCAAAAAGAGACTGAAAGGGCAGAAGCACAGCTTCATCTGGCAGAGAAACAGTTGACTCTGAACAAACTGCAGCAAACCAAGGCCAGACTTAAGATGCGCTCCTAAAGGCTATTGGGAGCGGACTGCTGGAAGATGATGGGGTGGGGTTTATCTTGTTTTTAGTATTTTTTTTTAAATGTGTGTGTTCTCATTTCAAAGAAAAATAAAGTTATATTGACCCCACACGGGCTATCCTACTTGTTGCTCTTTACATATCTATAGTTCTATATTGTGATTTCCCATCCTGTTTGAGCACTGGTTATCCAGATATAGTTATTCTGAAAAGTTCCTATCCGGATCAGATTGATCCAATCCGATGTTGCTTTGAATAACTGGCTCAAAAAGTAAGCTGGATTACGTGATAACGGATCGCAAAAATAGCATTACGGATTACACCTTTAAAAAACCAGGGCCCTTGTTTTAAAACATATATTTAAAAATTACAACTCTGGCCACTAGATGGCAGTAACAGACCACTTATTGTTTATTTTACTGCTCTGAAGCAAAGAATGTAATGTAATGTAATGCCTTCTGAATCCCAAATTGACATGGCATGAACACGGTTAATGTAGTAATGCATTCAAGATCAAATTAAGTCAAAGCTTGTCAAACTTTTTACTCTGTAGATAATTATTTATTTTAATATAATACAAAATTTTTATTTTAATAACATGTTCATTCATAAAAGGGATTCCTTTATGCACACTAAAATTGCTGTAATCACATAAATTAATTACACTGGCCACTAGATGGCAGTAGGAAATCACTAATAGCTTATTTCACTGCTGTTTTGTCATTTTTATTGTGAAGGGCTAAAATAACCATAACTCATGGATGAATTAAAATATATTCACCAAACTTGTTACTCATATGCAAGAGGTCAATCTAAGGTCATAGCATTTGTAGACATTGGCCTCATGGTGGCCCTATACATTGTAAAATCCTTTTATCTGAGTAACCATTTATCTGATAAAAATTTGACATGCAGTTTGTTTGTCTAAGGTGCCATGACTTGATCTACTCATTTTGTCATAGGGCTGCTTATATTGAATACTTTGACATAAAAAATGTCACTCAAAATGTTCATTAAAAATGTCAGTATGTAAAAAACTGAAGTTGCTTTTTTGGAGTGTGTAATCAAACATTTGTTAGCTCACTCTATAAACTCTAATACTCTAATAATTTATTTTATTGTCGAGTAAACTACTCACAGACTAATTGCTAAAATACCTTATGCTGCTAAAATGCTTGAACCCCGTTAATTTTTGCTTGCAGCTATTATAATAATAATAATTATTATTATTATTATTATTATTTTCTTACCTATTTATTTATTCATTTATTTATTTTATTTAACAGGGACAATGCTTGTTAATCAACAGTAAAACGGTTAATAAGCCAGAGTTAGCCACAAGGGCTAATTTAATTGTTAATTGAGAATCTAAAATTAGACCTAAATATTTAAAATCAGAGACAACCCTGAGCTTTTCTCCTTTAACAAATACATCAGGATGATGGGTAACTGTCAAATATTGAAAAACATACAAACCGTTTTACTTGTATTTAATTTAAGATGTGATTCACACAACCAATCAGATACATGAACTAATGCCTCGGTTAAATAATTTGCTGCCAGTTGTTTGTTTTTCGCGTGCACATATAGAAATGTGTCATCAGCATACATCTCAATATTAATATTAGGACAGACTTGTGGGAGATCATTTATATACAGACTAATCAGGATAGGGCCCAAGATGGATCCTTGAGGAACTCCACAATTACTGATTCTGTATACTGATTGACTATTACCAAGGCGCACACATTGTTTCCTATTTGTTAGATATGAAGTTATCCACATAATCGCCTCTGATAAAAGTAAAAAGAGTGAGCTTTGAAAGGAGTACCTCATGATTTACTGTGTCAAATGCCCTTTTTAAATCTAAAAAAAAAAACTGCTCTTATTACTCCACCTCTGTCAAGTTTGGATTTCATATTCTCTAAAAGAAAACAATTAGCAGATTCGGTTTAATGATTATTTCTAAATCCAAACTGCCAAACTGCATTGGATGTAAAGGGGTATGTCCGGCATTCAAGTAAGCAATTATTTGCTGTGTGGCTTTAAAAATCGGTGTCACTATGGCTATAATTTCCAAGGATCTGGGTATACCTTGTGTAATTGAAAGATTTAAAAGATGAGTGATAGGGCCAGCTAGTATATCCTTGTATGTTTTTAAAACACAGAATCTAATCCATAAGTGTCTTTTGCTTTTGAAGTTCTCATTGAGTCTATAATGTTTAAAACCTCAGAATCAGATATATCATCTATTTTAAATATTGGTTTATTATGATTTATTGGACTACGTGTCGTACATTTAAATGAAAAGTTTTTAGCTATAGTTCCTCAACAGAATTAATAAAATAATCATTAAAAATATTTGCAAGTCTTTCCTGATCATGAATGAGATTTCCATTTATTTTTAGTCATAATTCACTTAGTCTATGGTCAGTTTTTTTTCCAGTCAGTGTATTAATATTTTTCCAAATCATTTTTCCATTACCTCTAGCATTATCTATTATTCTAATAAAAAACTCCGCCCTAGCCTTCCTCATATTTTTTACCACTTTATTTCTTAGAGATGTAAAAATGTGCCTATCATTGCAAAGTCCTGAATTAAGTGCCGTTTTCAATGCAAGGTCACGCTCTTTCATTTGTTGCCACAGGGCTTGATTAAGCCAGGGTAGTGTCATTTTTTTTGTCTAGTTTTACTTTTACCTTTTCTATTAAAAGAAGATATTATTTTATAAATAATTTTAAGAAACATATCACTGCTGTTAATATCTTGACTACTCAGTAGATTTGACCAATCAATCTGCTGTAGAGGGTTTTCAAAGTTTTTCATTTCATTTTTTGGATAGCTCTCATGAATAATTTTTTTGCTGTGCTCTACTATCAAAGCGTTTTTTTTTTTTTTGTAGTTTTCGTAATATTAATGTAATATTATGATCTGATATACCCGTCAAAAGATTATATGTTTTTGTTATTCTTTCTGGTTTATTTGTAAACACCAAATCTATTTGCATCTGTGAGGAACTAGTTACTCTTGTTGGGCCTTATTGGGACTAATTGGATATAATTAAACATACAATTTCTTTGAGCTTTTTCCTATCTGTTTTATTCTCCCAGTTTATATTAAAATCCCCCATGATTAGCATTTCTTTTGTCTGATCACATTCCTTTAACATTTTGTTAAATTTTTCATAAAAACTAATATCAGCAGATGGTGGCCTGGCCTATACAAACAAATTACATTAAACGACATTTCTAGAGATGCATTCCAGGTCATTCCAGGTCTGTTTCATTTGACAACATTTAGGCTAAGTGACTCTTTAACATAGACCAACACACCTCCCCCTGCCTATATTTCTATCCCTTCTAAACAGATTATATCCAGAAATACTTAAAGCAGCGGTTGGGGAGGATTTAGTTAGCCATGTTTCCTACCAAGGAAGTCCAAATTTGAAGCAGACAATAAATGTTCCAGTTGATTACTTTTCGAAACTATACGGATATTTAAATGTCCACCCAATATTCCCGTTGGTTTAGAACAAGGTCCCATATAATTTTTGCATAATTTACAGTTTAAAAAAATCCCCTGGCATATGTTTATACTTTGTATAACTGAGATATTTCTCTCATCTTATTTTATTATTATTTTGTTCATAATTGTTGTGAGAAGTATTCTCTTGTACTATATTGGTAAATATTTAAAAAAAAAAAAAAATACTGGAGCTGCGCGTGTGCAGAAACGCGCACATACGGGAACTCTTGTCCTCCTCGCTGGCGCAGTTCACGTGCGCGAGTCCTTTCTCGCTAGCGCAGCGGTAAGTCACAGCGCGGATGGACAGGCAGAGTCAATAAAACAGCCTCGACTACCTAAAAACTGCCTGCTAGCGAGCCACAACCATGCCAGCCTATTTCCAGCGACCGGAGAACGCTCTCAAACGAGCGAACGGTGAGTGAATATTGTTCCCGGTGGTCTGTAGACTGCAGTCGTGCATTTAGCCGTTAGCTCGATATGGCGCGTGCTAGAGAAGCCATATTTCCATCGGGCTCGTGCAGGCCGGATGTCACAGTTAAGTTACTGGGCCTGTGTGTCATGTATGAAGAAGAGCGTTAAATGTAATGTGTTACCGTGTCTCCTCTACTTTTTCATAATGAACTTAAAGAGAAGATATAGATTAGAAATATAGGCATATTGGCTAAAAAGTAAACAAGAAACCGTTTTTGTTGTTGGCGTGCGTGTTAGCAAGCTATTCCAACGTTAGCTTAGCGGTGACAACTAAGTTAACGTTTGTAGTTTATGTAACTTGGGTTGAGGATTTGCTGACGATATGCGACGAAAATGAAAAGACTCGTCTGCTAATTTATAAATGATAAGAAAATTCGCTGTTAAATGAACAAAAATGTGAGCGGAGTGGCACCATTGTGCACCTGCGATTAGGTTTAACAACGTTTGACCTTATTCCTTTTTTATTCATGCCTAATAATATGCATAGTTTTAAAACCATAGTAACAGGGTTAACAAAAGACGTACAAAAACCAAACTAATCAGGAGCCAGATGATAAGAGTAATGTATACAAAGAATGATGAAGGATTGATTATTAAAGTAATTTTATTCATATTTTTGTTTTTTCTTACTCATAAGTTTGCACTTGTACGTGAAGAAATTGCCAAGTATTAAAAACATACTGAATATGAAAACTTTTGTTGTAAATTATACTGAAAGTGCTTACATTTGTACTACTGACACACATAATGTTTTCAGAGAGACATCTATAATTCAAAGTGCATTCACAATAAATACTGTGCTCAGCATAATTGAGTACACCACATTTTGAAAATGAATATTTTTATCCAATTGTCAGTGAATATAGACAATTTATTTTGGTGCATTTAAACAAAACAGATTTATTAAACATATATTTACTAAAATAATATTTTAGTCACCAAACATATTTCAAAATTAAAAGATAATACAATTAAATTCAAGCTAAATATTGCAAAATAAAAAAATTACAACCTACAAAATTTCAACTAACATTTTCATTTTTTTTTTTGCTTCTCTTTATCCTTCCTCTTTTTAAAATTTGTATTTAACATTTTTCAATAACTTATAAATTTGGATGTACTATTGTTTGGACTGTTATCATGAGTGTTTTTGTTAGATAAGCTCCAGATTTGGCTTTAGTATTGACTAACCTAATGTATGTATGCACAAATATAATATTGCATAGCTTCCTTTTAAAAATATGAACTTAAAAGATAGATTTGTGAGGGAAGTACTTGTATATGCTGAGCACTGTATGCACAATTGTCTCTTTAAAAAAAACAAATAAATCTAGTGCCATCTTTTAAAATAGAATTTCAGGATTTTCATCTTCAAACAAATAATAGAATTGCTCTAAATAAAGCAAAGGTTAGGTGAAAGTATGTTTTTAACAAGTAACCACATTTTCATTGTTCATGTCAAAAGTGAGCAAATTTCTTCAGGTTGTGACCATCTTTTTGTTTCTCTTTCTCAGAGTTTCTCGAAGTTGGTAAAAAGCAGCCAGCTTTAGATGTGCTCTACGATGTCATCAAGAGCAAAAAGCATCGAACATGGCAAAAGATCCACGAGCCCATCATGCTCAAGTACCTGGAGCTCTGTGTGGATCTCCGCAAGAGTCACTTGGCAAAGGAGGGACTGTATCAGTACAAAAACATCTGTCAGCAGGTTTGTACCCCTTTTTTATATTTACAGTTGAGTTCATTTGTCATGTGAACAAACAGAAAAACCAGTCATATTACATCTGCTTGTCATAGATAGTGATAATAGCCTTATGAACTGACAGTGATATCTATGGATTTTAATAGCATTCAGCTAACGTCTTCACTTCATATTATTGTAGATAAAAAAAGTCTTTAATGACTTTAGTAGCTTTTAACATGTACAACATAAATCAAAACCAAACATACATAATAATAATAAATAGTAAAAAAAAAAAAAAAAAAAATATATATATATATATATATATATATATATATATATATATATATATATATATATAGACACACACACACACACACACACACACACACACACACACATACTTATACATAAGTAAATGCATGTACTTACACATACAATATTAAGGTACATCATAAAATAACAACCACGTTTTATCAATAGCGGATGATACAAGTTATACAGAGAAAAGATTTTTTTATCAGCTTTTTCAGGAATCCTACAACAGGATTCCAGATTTTGAAAAAATTTTAAGTTTTTTTCTTGATTTGTTCTTAAGCCAAATAATAAGACAATCCCAGCAACCATTGTCCAAAATGCGGGCTTTCTGTATTTTTCCGAAAGCTAGCTATTATAAGTTTTGCATGTAATAAACAAAGTTAACAGTTTGATTATTTGAACAGTAAAAGTGTGTGTGATAGAATTTTTTCTAAGTTTCGGACATTTGGTTATATTCTGTTTCAATACTTTCTATTATTGCCGAATTATTTGATTTTAACATGCACAAGTAAAGGACAAAGATTCAGAAGCCTTTGAATGAGCTACTAAGCAGTTTTACAGAATACAGAACTTTGCTGTTCATAACTAGAATTTAAAATTTCAGAAGGAAGTTAGACGCTTTAAAGTCAGCTTGATGTGAACGTATAAGGATGGATGATTTTATTAGGACTACACAATGTTGTAAAATCGGACATTGCAGTATTTTTTATTTTATTATTATAATTTTTTTGATTCAACGATTATATATTGCAATATTATTACAATTCCACCAGATGAGTTGAATAACTATTTGGGAAGAATTTATAAATAAACAATCCACAAGATACAAATTAAATAAACAGCATTGAATTGATTTCCAAGGAGTATTCAGGTATACAGTAATTGAATAATGTAATGTATAGTAATACTACATAGTCTACGTTTTTTTAAATAATTCAGTAAGATTCCTTTTCAACGGTAAAAAAGTTACAAATGGTTCAATTTGTTATGCCTAAGGCTGGGCGACTTTTCAGATTTTTTTCGATTAATTTAAATGTATGTTTTAAGACTATTAAATTTTGAATCAAATCAAGAAATCGCGATTTTTAAAAATATATGTATATTTAATACATTATAATGGCACCAATGCGCTTTGGTTCACTCTATGAAGCAGGAAGCACACCAGAAGCGCTTTTTAGCGACGCGACGCGCAGCACCGCAGCGCCATGGATTTTAGAATTCTAAACAGGTTTCTATACACACACCAGCGCCGCCCAGCCACGATTCACGAAGCAGTTCATATTTCAGCCGCGCCACAGAGTGCCATCTGATTAGTTTCATGTTAAATATCATGCGAATATGCACATTTGGTGTGTGATAGTTTAAACTGTCATGTGCACGCCGTGTTGCGGCGCTTCTGGTGTGCGACCTGCTTGACTGCCTGTTAAAGCGTGAAGTCATGTAGGATTTTACTTGTTGCATTAGTCTGAGTCACGTCTGTGTGGATTGTCAAGACATTCCCTTATCAAGTCGATAAACTCGATCTCAACATGTATGAAGGACGTAAAAGCCTGCCATGTGAAAAACCGCGCCGATCTTTTGGTTTGAACACGAGCAGAGGTGAGGGTCAGTAGCAGTGAAAATGAAAGTACCCGCCCCAAGACGTCATTTAGCGGACCTAGTTGAAAACCAGACAGATCAGGCAGCATAATGCAGAGAGTGGTGCAAAGCGCATCAAATGATCGGTATTTAAAAGGGGGGAAAAGAAAAATAGATTAAATATATAAGTTTATATTAGACACACATCTGGTGCTTGTATTTGCTCCTGCTATACGTTCACAACTTAACACATTGGGTTAAATTAGGCTTTACAGTTTCCATGTTCAGTCCTTTTCTTCCACTGTATCTTTTTAAGGAAAAGGCAGCAGCTTTACAACCTGTCATTCAATCAGAAGAAGACAAAGTCAAAGCCGAGCTGACAGCCAATCTTTCCTAGGCTCAGCAAAACTTGCAAAAAATACCTCTGTATTCGTGCAAGTGCAATATTTACACAAATATTTCTTATTCAAATCTTCAGCAACGCTAATTAACTCGTGAATTTGTTTTATATTTATTTACACCGTGACCAATTTTTGTATGACATGGCCATTAAAAATACAATGTTCCTTAACCAGATGGTTTTTCAAGTTACTTTTAAAGAGAATGTTACTTCAGTCATGTTGTTGTAATGTTTTGAGAAGACTAGTAACACAATAAAAAAAAAAGATAAGAAATCTAAATCGTGAATCGGTCAAACTTTATAAAAAACCTTTTTTTTTTTTTTGCCAAATCGCCCAGCCCTAGTTATGCCTGAACTGTTTTAAACCCCACACACAGTCACATGCCTAAAAAAAAAAAAAAAAAGATAAATTATAATCCAGACCCAACATTCCGTGTACTCACGATGTGACCATTGCGAATGATGCTGAAACGATATATTGTGCAGCATTAGTGTACCAGATCAAAGCAAAAAGTTTTGATTAATGGAAGTTGACATTTTGTTGCATGAACATAAAGGCCTTCCACTATTTTTTTACAGTTTTTTACAGTTTCATCTTTGGGTAGAGAAAATAACACTAACTTACCCTTACTTTCAATAATATCCAGCTGAGCACAGAGTGACTTCATTCAACCGGCGTCTGCTACAGTGTGTGTCTAGTAGGGCTGTGTAATTAATCGAAAATCCAGTTTTGATTTCGATTTTGGCTTCCAACGAATATGAAAAAACATTAAAGCCCTATTCTGAATAAAATAAATATAAACAGGGTTCAACGCTAAGGATTTTTTCTACTGGCCCGATCGGGCCAGTGGTTCTGATTTTTTACTTGCCCTGCCCAAATCTTCACTGGCCCCACCAAAAAAAAAAAGAAGTTAATTGCTATTTGAATGTGTGTGTGTGTGTGTGTGTGTGTGTGTGTATATATACACACACACACACACACACACACACACACACACACACAGTTGATTTCAGAGTTATTAGTCCCCCTAAATTATTAGCACCCCTGTTTATTTTTTTCCCCAATTTCTATTTAACAGAGAACAGATTTTCTCAGCACATTTCTAAACATAATAGTTTTAATAACTCATCTCTAATAACTGATTTATTTTATCTTTGTCATGATGACTGTAAATAATATTTTACTAGATATTCTTCAATACACTTCTATACAGCTTAAAGTGACATTTAAAGGCTTAACTAGGGTAATTAGGTTAACTAGGCAGGTTAGGGTAGTTAGGCAAGTTATTGTATAATGATGGTTTGTTCTGTAGACAGTCTGAAAAACAATTAGCTTAAGAGGCTAATAAATTTTACCTTAAAATGGTTAAAAACTGCTTTTATTCTAGCCAAAATAAAACAAATAAGATTTTGTTCAGAGGAAAAAATATTATCAGACAAACTATCAACATTTCTTTGCTCTGTTAAACATCATTTAGGAAATATTTTAAAAACAAAAAACAAAAGGGGGCTAATAAATCTGTATATATATTTACGGTAATTTTTAAAATGTTTTTTAAGGAAAATTATTCAGTTCATCAAGGCTGTATTTATAAATGTAAAAAAAGGTTTACTTGTTAAATATTTATCAACATTTTAAATAACTGCTTTGTTATTGTATGTAGTTTCAAATAAAATCATTACTCCAGACATTATTGATTTTATAACTATTACCACTAATAAATATAATAATAATTAATATTAGTGATTTCTGAAGGATCATGTGACTGGAGTAATGAAGCTGAAATTTCTTCTTTAAAATCACTGGAATAAATGAATAAATTATATGATAAACTACTTTTGAACAGTTATTTTATAGTGCAACATTTCACAATTTGTATTTATGATAAAATAATTGCAGCCTTGGTGAGCAGAAGAAGCTTGTTTTAACATATTTAATCACACTGACCCCAAACTTTTGACCAGTTGTGTATAGAATATTTTATAAGTGAAAATGTGCACTAAAATTTTAACAACCCACAGACATCGTCACCGAATACAAATCGAGGTCAGACTTTCTCATATATACAGAGCCTCATTTCAATTGTCAGGTTTTGTAGAAATAGATCTATTGAATTAATCAATCTATTAAAGAAACGTTGACTATAATTCTGTATTTTAGGCTTAAATTATAGAGAGACATAGCAGATGAACCGAGACTGCATCAGATCAATGTAAATCTTTCTTTCGAGCTGTCAAAACAGCTGTCTTTCTTTCGAGCTGTCATGAACAAAACAACAGGCCTAATACAACATATTATACGATTAAAATATTGAAAAATTAACAGATAGTAATTTCGGTCAATTTTCCTGACGGATAAACCGAGATCAGGCTGGATAAACAGCTCTCGGTATTATTTCAGCATGCTTTCACTTTCGCATTTACCGGTAAGAATGACATCTCGCCCAGCTCATCATTCTCTCTTCATATAGCCGTATATATGGCTAATACACAATCATAATACACTGTGATATAGCCTGGGTCGTTAGTTCGTTGCATTGTTTTGTTTTCTCGCTACAATCAATCAGCTCAATAGGACAGAGACCGCGTCTCATTCAGGCGATCTTGGACTGATTGATTTGGCGCGGAAGCGAGCGCAACTGCTGGATATATGCCAAAAAAAACGCGCTAAGGGGTGAAACGAGACCGATTCCGAAACAAACATCTATGTGTGAAAGCACCGTAAGATTGTATTTGCACACAATTGACAGACAGTCGCAGCACGCAGCTCTGGCTCGATCTGGCTGGCAAAAAGGCAGCACTGGCCCGATCGGGCCAGTAACATTCTGTACACTGGCCCGAGTGTCTCGCACTCTGGCCCCGGGCCATCGGGCAGTCCTTATTGTCGAGCCCTGATAAAGATGACATTCACCTCTTACCTGATGTCTTTAACAATACATTTTCTACGTGTTTGCAAAATGGAAGTCAGACTTCAGTGACTAATGCTAAGACTGCAGTGAATAATGCTAAGCTGGCTCTCTGCTTTTTCACTGATCTACTGCCATGTCCCGCTCTACACCCGCAACTGACCTGCAATTAGCTAGTTATAATGTATTTTTTTTATTACCCGACCCGCGGTTTATCCGCAGCGCCCGCAGATAAAACTGTCATTTACGCATCCCTAACAGGAGGCAAAAATACAACCTTTACGGCTCCCCACATGTTTTTGTTGTGATGCGCGATTTGTAAAATAAGAGTCTGCATAGGCCTATTTGTGCTAGTCTGTCAGACAAATTTTGTTAAAACATCCGCGGATATAACTGCACACACTTGATTATGTAATGCGTGGACGTGTCTCACAGCGCAAAGCATAACTAAACCTTTACATGTCCATGTTTAATCAGTCTCATCGATAAGATCTATCGATTAAAGTGTTATTGACAATCAATAGAACATCAAGTAATCGTTAGCATCCCTAAATAAAATATATTAAAGTATATTTCACCCTAATTCATCCAAAACTGAAAATTCTGTGACCATTAACTCACCTTTACTTGTTCCAAACTGGGTTTATTATTTTTAGTTTGGAAAAAGTCAGGAAAGTGAGTGTGTCTAGCTCTGTTTATGGGGGAGTGTTGGAGCAGGGAAAGAGGGATCGTGCATAAACATTTGCATGAAAATGGGAGTTTTGATTTAGGCACATGCTGATTTTCACAGAGCCAAAACAAACACAGACGCAGGGGAGAAAGACAGTGACTGTTTACATGGACATCAGTAATCGAATTATGTTCCAAATTATTAAATGGTGGACTTTAACAGCAGTTTGGCACTTTCATTCAGGAACATTACATACATGCTACTCGTGACAAATGAGAAATTTGATTCGAGGAACTGCAGGAAGTGTGTATTTTAAATGGAATGTTTGATATGGAATCAGTTTAGTCTCAAAAGAAATTCATGCAAAAGACACGATGTACACATGCGTAGCCAAATTCACGTGCATAAAATCAAATTCACGTGCGTAAAATATTTATTTATATTCACAAAAATTTTCACGTGCTCAAAATAAAAATACATTTTCATAAAATGTTTCACAAATGCATAACACCATTTGCAAATGTATAAGAGTGTACAAAAAGTTTTGAATGTTTAAAACTTGCGAGTTTATCCTGAATGAGAATGTGCAAATCCTCTTTCACGTACGACTCCACCTGGATACGTGTGTGAGTATTTTTGAGACTTTCCTGCCAGAGGCAGGGTAACTCGTACCTTTCAGCCAATCAGATGAGAGCTGTAGTCAATGACACCAACTCTGCACTTCATTTGCGCAGACTGTTTCTCTCCAGCATGGCGAACGGAGAAAGCAGCAGTCGCACTTTTTTTCATTTATTTAATTATTTGACCATAGCCTCACACTTTTTATCCATTATTTTGCAGCAGCTCCGCTCTTTTTTTGTGAATATAAATAAATATTTTACCCACGTGAATTTGATTTTATGCACGTGAATTTGGCTACGCATGTGTACATCGTGTCTTTTGCATGAATTTCTTTTGAGACTAAACTGATTCCATATGTTTAATACTGCACGACGAATGGGGGAAAAATCCCTTTGCATTTCTCTGCAACTTAAATGCACTCAGTAGGTTGCGTCAGAAAGCAGTGTGTGTTGTTCCTGTGTCAAAATGTGGCAAATCCTCGACGGAAAGTTTAATTGCAGTGTTTACATGTTTACACTCTGAGAGCTGCATTTATAGCAGATCTTTCGGTCTATAATATTGAAGCGATATTAACGTACTATAAACTTAGTAACTTAGAAATCATTTTGACTAAGTTATGTCTTTATACACTGAAAGAGTACTGCTGACGATACAAACTAACTTTGCCATCTGAATAAACAAACAAAGACCACTAATCGATCGCTTACCAATCCAACCATCTGTAGAGACAGGACAATCAACACCAACTGAAGCCGTGTCATTTTTCAAAGAAGACGAGCAGCAAATCCCGATTTCACCATTTCCAGATGAGAAAAGCTCTCGGATACAAAATGTTAGACGTGGACAAAATGGACACGTGAGTCCAGCTGTACTCTTATAGCGGGAAAATGAAAACAAAACATTCATTGCAGCAAATTATAAAGGCAACACTGATGACCCGTATCTCCAAACAATTCTTTTACCACTTGTTTTGGCAACACAACATGGCGTCTCTGCCATCTGAACACTGTACAGGTAAAAACTGTCTTCAAAGCTATCATGCATATTAACCACTTAAACTCTGTGACGTCATCGACTTTCGGTTTAAGATTTAAAGGGCTAGCATTGCACTAGACCCCCGTAAGTGGTTTCGTTTGAAAGTGTAGAACCTATATTTTATGCACATATGCACATCACTTTGGTTTTTATTCTACTGTACAAAAGTTATTTACACTTTAATACACACTATTTTGGATACCCGAGCTAGGTATATTACATTGGTTCATTTTCATATTTTTCTCTTTTTACTCTTTTAAGAACATTTTTAACCAAGTTGAACCAGAAAAGATTTTAGAATTTTTATCATGTATTTACACAAAAAAAAATCTTATTTAATTGTTTTATTTTGTTTGTTGATTTTTAAATTGTATATTTATTGTTGAAAGATTCCTGCCATGAAAATAGCCTTGGTTGCTGACATGGCATTAAATAAAAAAATACATACATCATATTTTTCATATGACACATGTACAAGTTATAGCTCAAATGAAAGCTCTTGCTGGTGCTCATACGGTTCTAGCATACTTTTTACTGAATTATATTCACATATCAAACAGTTGCCAAATGAATTGCAGTGTTTCCATGGTGCAGAAATGAAAACAATACATTTATGATCACTAAGCAACCCCAGATAGCTTAGACAGCTGTCATCTCTTACCTTATGCTGTGCACTTCAGGGCCATTCTCCTCTGTTTTTGAGGTGATGTGCATAAGTAATCCTCTTATATGTCTGACGTGGTTCAAACTGAGTGAATCATGTTTGATCAAACAAAAGAATAGTGAAATATAAATACAATGATCGGTCCCTGTGGCTTGTATAGCACCTCTCATCAGTTGGAATGCAATAACTTTTGCATAGATTATGGTAGACACATTTTTCTTTTTTCTTATGATTACAGGCATGTGCAGGAACCACCAAAATTAATTACATCTCCGCTAGACCACACAGAACCTAAAAAGAACACTTTCAAATTTGAGTTCATAAAAAAAAAATACAAAAAGCGCCTCTTTTTTTCTTTTAGGTGTTTATTATAACACAGACAACATATACAGATATTTTAAACACTTTCAATAGTGTTTTATGAAAATTTAAAGGGTTTTCTTTAAAATGATCCAGGCAGAAATCCCAAAATAGCAGCAGAGTTTAACTGGTTAATGAAGTTGCACCGCATACACAATAGAGCGCTGATTGGTTAAAACCAAGCCTTTCTCATGAATGAATGCAGCACGCTCGGAGACGTCACAATGTACTCCCAGATACAGACAGCCAGTCTACATTCTGGAATACACGCAAGGATCTAATCGCCATGACGCAGCTTCTAAAATAAGTTTTAAACCGCAAGAACGAATTTGCTCGAAATAATGCAAAAACAACAGATTTTCACTTTTTAGTGCAATATATGTGGCCTAATAGTGTGTTTAGCAGCGTGGGACACATATGACTGTCAACAGCTCAAAAAATGTATTTTTGTGTTTCGTGACCCTTTAGTCATAATAAACGATTATTGCATCATATACCGCCTCCTTTCTAGTTGTACACATTTGTTGCTCTGCAAAGCTCAGTTCCATGTGAAAATGATTAAAAGCATGTAACTTCTGCAGCATGGGGTGTGCATCATTTATCGATGTACATTTTAAATCATTTATGTTTTTAAATGCGCAAAACAGCGCATGCTGTTGTGTGTGCGCACGCTTAGCCTTGGAGACGAGCAGAGCACACACATCTAACGCCATCTTACTGAGAGCACTTTAATGGTCAAATACATGCACTTTTGTGTCAGAGTGCAGTGTTTAGTGATTATTCATATTAACCCTCATTTGTGTAATAAATGGTTAAAATTTTCCTGGGTTTGTGCGCACACCAACTGGTAGGGCTTAAGTTTTGTATCCACGTCACATTGAAACGCCTAAAGACTCTTTATCAAGACGATTAATTTGAAGCACTATGAGTCGACTCTAATAGATGAATCAGTAGTTTAAACACTGTCCACTTTCAGATTTAAGCCTTAGCTGGATATTTCACTTCACTTAGAGCTGTGTTAAACACTCCATAAAAAGGTCATTCTCAAAAACCCATAATAGGGGCTCTTTTATGGGTATAAAAATTCATTTTCCATTTTAACAAAAGTTTTTTAAATATATATTTTTTATTTATGTTTGTGTTTTAATTATAATTCACAATAAAATAAGACACAAATTGACATTCTAGTGTTTAAGAGTCATACAAACTTTAAACCATTTTATTTTATTAGGAAGACAACCTCTCTCTCTGGTTATTTGTGCAGTTTTTGCTTGTAAAAGAACCGACAAGTCAATTGTCCGTTATCTTTTTCACTGAATTGCTGACTTTTTTGTGGTTTAGGTGAATATCAAATCATTAGAGGATGTCGTCCGTGCTTACCTCAAACTTGCGGAAGAGAAGACCGAGACCGCTAAAGAGGAGTCTCAGCAGATGGTTCTGGACATTGAGGATTTGGACAACATTCAGACCCCAGAAAGGTACGGGAATCTGAAAGTTCAAACCATTTCTTCAAACCTATTGGTTGTCAGTGATTTAATCAAGCATTTCAGAATTTATCAGTAATTAGAAGTGACGTCTATGATCAATTTCTGTAAAGTATACACTATTGATTTAAAAACAACCAAAATGATGAAAGTATTAGTTCCAGCTTTAAAGGAATTTTAAGTTTTAATTTTTAAGTTATTTTATTCACCTTCTTGATGTTTCAGAACTGTTTCAGCTTCATTTTGCTGCTCGACATAAAGGACAAAAAAAACAAACTATGCAGTAGTTGGTAACTACTAATTTAAGAAGAATAAACGATGACTGTTCATTTTGAGCTACACTTTGGCTAAAATGGGACCTTTTCTCCTTCTAGATAATTTTTTTCTGTGTAATAAATGACTGTTTGAAGCTCTAAATTTCTAAAATGTTTTTTTTCAGTGTTCTGTTGAGTGCCGTCAGTGGTGAAGACACTCAGGACCGTACTGACAGACTTCTGCTGACACCCTGGGTCAAGTTCCTGTGGGAGTCTTACCGTCAGTGCCTGGACCTGTTAAGGAATAACTCCAAAGTGGAGCGTCTTTACCATGACATTGCTCAGCAAGGTCAGTGAGGACAAAACCACCTGCTTATTGGAGTTTAAGCAAATGGTACAGATAATGTTTATTTCTGTGTAATGTAGTTTGTTCCTGTTGATGTAGTTCAGTGTTCTGTGGAGTGATATATAAACTATAAATATATATATAAATCTATATTTATATTAAAGTTTTGATTAAACTATAGCATCTCTAATGCTCAGGAATACTGCATTCAGTACATTATAAATAGTCAATTGGTAATATTGTGAAATACTGATAACATCAGATCATCAGTGTTGAAAACCATTTTAACTGTTTAATGAAAATGTGGGATTCTTTGTTGAATTCAAAGACCATAATTTGTTTTTATTTAAGGTATTCAAACTTAAACTGTTAATACTTTATTTTTTTTGTACAGCATTTAAGTTTTGCCTGCAGTACACTCGTAAAGCAGAGTTCCGTAAGCTGTGTGACAACCTGCGAATGCACTTGGGGCAAATCCAGAGGCATCACAACCAGAGCACTGCCATCAACCTCAACAACCCTGAGAGCCAGTCCATGCATCTGGAGACTCGTCTTGTCCAGCTGGACAGTGCTATCAGCATGGAACTGTGGCAGGTATGTCATGCTTGATGCATTATACCCTGATTGGAATGTGTTGCATACAAATACATTAAATAAAAATTTTCTTTTGTACTTTAGCTTTAAAATTTGTGTCAGTAAACAAGAAGGTGTTTAGCATAAAAAAAACTACATTTTATTGATTACAGAAAAGGACAGTGAGACTGTTAGGGGGGTGGGGGGATTATTTATTTGCACTTCGAGATTTGTGCTTGCTACATGTTGCACAAGCTTTGACTTGGTAACTACATTTGCTTGTATGATTTGCAACCCATGCAGGAAGCATTCAAAGCAGTTGAAGACATCCATGGATTGTTTGCCCTCTCAAAAAAGCCCCCTAAACCCCAGCTTATGGCCAACTACTACAATAAAGTCTCAACAGTTTTCTGGAAGTCTGGCAATGCCCTGTTCCACTCCTGTACTCTACACCGACTCTATCACCTCTCCAGGGAAATGCGCAAGAACCTCACGCAAGAAGAGATGCAGAGGCAAGTGTTTAAATATGAGCAATTTGGAAATAAATGCTTTGTGGAATCATTTCACTTGTGTTACGGTTTGTGCAGGAACTCTTAAGGATTTAAAAACAAATGTCAGGGAGGGGTCTATATATAGTTTATACATTTTGTAAATGTTTAGTCCCCTGATGTAGAAGTCTGCAGCAGTGGGTCTGCCCCAGACTGTAGAACAAACAGTTAATTTTTTTTAATGTTGGGAGAATATCTTCTGTTCATGTATTCATTCATTTTCTTTTTCAGTTTAGTCCCTTTTTTTAATCAGGGGTCGCTATAGCGAAATAAACTGGCAGCTTATCCAGTATATGCTAGTATGCAGCGGATGCCCTTCCAGCTGCAACCCATCACTGGGAAACATCCACACACTCACATTCACACACATACACTACGGCCAATTTAGCTTACTCAATTCACATATAGCGCAAGTCTTTTGACGTGTGAGAGAAACCAGAGCACCCAGAGGAAACACTGAGGGAGAACATGGCAATTCCACACAGAAATCCCAACTGACCCAGCCGAGGCTCGAATCAGTGACCTTCTTGCTGTTAGGCGACATCGCTACCCGCTGCGCCACCTTGCTGCCCAATAATCTCTGTTCTTTATGGCAAAATCAATTTTCATCCATCAAGAATATTTATCAGATTTTGTTTTACTCTGTGATTAGGCACAAACAAATAGACTTACTTAAAAGTTTAAAACCCTGTTGTTGTACTTTCCCTCAGAATGTCTACTCGAGTGCTTTTGGCCACTCTGTCTATTCCCATCACGCCTGAGCGTACTGATATTGCTCGGCTGTTGGACATGGATGGCATCATTGTGGAGAAACATCGCAGACTGGCTACTCTACTTGGCCTCCAGTCTCCACCTACCCGCCAGAGTCTCATCAATGACATGGTTAGGATAGCCCATCTCTTGTCTTACTGATCTAATTATTGGTCATTTTGTTTCTAATCCTCATGTTGTTAAAAATCCTATGACTTCAAGAAATTTTCAAGAACAAGTGAATATGTTATTGTAACCTAAGAGTTTTTTGATCTTTTACATAAAGTTGTAAGTTGTTGTTGTTGAATGTCAGTTTAACCAAAGCTTTTAAGTAAATGGTGATGTGAAATTTTTTAATTGCAACATTATGATTTTTTTGAAAAAAAAAAAAAAATTATAAATAACACATTTTGGGGGTTTTCTTTACCATAGGTGAGGTTTAACCTGCTTCAGTATGTTGTCCCTGAAGTCAAAGAACTCTACAACTGGTTGGAGGTGGACTTTCACCCTCTTAAACTGTGTGGAAGAGTGACTAAGGTGAGTGGAACATTATAATGTTATTTTGTTAAAACTGTTACCAGACTAATTTCTATTAACTGAATTATTATACAGAGGAAGTGTATAGGTCCTAAAATATTGAAATTGAATTCCTAGGTTTTATGGATGAGAATAAGTTTGAAATACTTTCCACTTGTACTGTATACTGTTAGCAAACATCGTAAGAGACCGATCACACCTAACACACTTTTACGTTTCAAAAACATGAGGCACACCACACTGCCTTTTTTGTTGACAAGGAAAACAGTTTTGTGGTGTTTTTTATATCACTACACCACAACTGAATCAGCTGCATATTGTGTGTATGTGTGTGTTGCTGTTGATATTGTTATAATTGTAATATTTAATAGTATTGTGATATTCAAGATCTCTTAAGGCATACAGAATACATACTGGACAACAAAAAACAGCAACTACTAGTTTCTCCTCCATCTTTAAAAGTCACTGTAGTCATCTTGACAACACAAACACTGCTGTCACCGCAATGAAAACCCCGGCTCTGCTTTCATTTGATTAGGAAATGAAAACGCAGTGTGCAACAGCAAAAATGCAAGGTGCAGCAATTCATTAAAATGCGAGGGGCACAGGGAGCATAAGTGGTGCTCAAAACACTTGTTAGACCTTCCGGTGGCGCAATAGAGATGGCGCATGCTTAAAAGTTAAGCTCCATCTTATTTTTTTAATAAATCCTGATTCAGGTAACTAGTTCTAATATAAGAAGAGTTTTCAGAATGAGTATGTCGACGAGATATAAGAGTACATAAAAAAATTTAAATACGGAGAAAGAGACGACAAAATCACCTAGCCCTGCTGGACAAGCTAAAGCTAATGTTAGCCCGCGGGTGCCCGAGCTTTCTGAAGGGATGGACAAACTGAAATCGTTTGAAACGAAGAGAAAATCAAGACAGGCATAAACAAACGAAAACATCACTGACAAAATTGGAGACTTCAGTTGAGGACCCGAAATGCAAAATAAACGGTTTGGAAAAAAGAATTAGAGGCCGAGGAACGTATCAGAGTTGTTGAGGAGACCGGGATGCGGCATGAAAGGGCACATCGATATCCGCTGGAATGTGAGGCGGATCGCACAGAAAGATGCGAAGACTTACAAAATAGACTTCGCCGAAATAATTTGAGAATATGCCAAGTACCCGAGGGCTGTGAAGGTTCTACAACTGCCTCAGGAATTGTACATAAAGATTGAAAGAGCACATAGATCCCTCTGCACCCCCTAGATCAATAATAGTGAGATTCTTGGAGTTTGCTGTTAAAGATGCAATCCTACGACACGCCTGGTCACAGAACGAGGTAATGTACAATGTGAAACGGTTCTACTTTGACAATTACTACTCACCAGAGTTACAGAAGAAAAGAGCACAGGTGCAAGACGACATGAAACAGCTCAGGACGAAGAATGTGCGGGTGCAGTGTGTCTATCCAGCACAGATAAGGATCTATCTTGAGACGGGAGTAAAGACATTCTCTACACTGGTGGATGCTGCTCTGCAACTACGTGAGCTGGGAATTAATGTCCGAGTGAATGAATGAGACAGACAAGTGAAAGAAATACTGAAAACTGTAAAAAAAAACTCTGGACACAGAGGTTGAAATATATATATATATATATATATTGAGAAAATGACTGCAGATTTGCTGCTGAAATCAGACTTTTTTCAACAGCCGTGGGCATTAATCGAAATGTACATAGTTGATTTTTGAAAGGCTGTCAGGGGATTTGTCTTTGTCATAGTTATTGCCTTTATATTGGAGTGTATTTATTTGTTCATCCCACCCCTCCTTTTTATTTTTATTAAAATTATTATTTTTTTTATTTATATATTTTTTTTCTTTAAGCTGTCACTATTATTTATCTATTATAATAATTTATATCTATTATTATTTTCTTTCTAATTGTTTCCTTTTTTTTTGTGATTGTAAACATTTTAAGTAAATGTTATTTGTATACTATGTTTATAAAAACTTAAATAAAAACAGTTCCAAAAAAAAAAAAAAAAAACACTTGTTAGAAAACAGAAGATGCTCCTCAACACAGAAATATGTGTTTGGTGTGATTGGCCCTTAAAGCCTGGTTTATACTTGTGTCAAGTGATCGGTGTGACCCACGGCGCATGCAACACGCATAGCTGTGTATTTATACATGCAATGTGTAGTTACATTTTTTGAGAGGTGCGCATCGGCGAGGCCTATGCGTCCACGCGAAGGCTGCGCCGTAGCATGCGTGTGCGCTTGATGCAGTAGTATAAATCAACCTTAAGATGTCATTACTTAGCTTGTTATTTAGACTAAGCTTAGTCACAATATTCTTTCTTTTTAGTCTTAAGTCAGTTACAAAAATGTTGACCGCTCTACTTTAAATATAAAAAGCAAGACCGCTTACCCCTTGGCTGCAAGTGTCCAACCCTTTTTATATATATTTTGAGTTTCCAAAAGAAAATATTACTTGCATAATTTCTCATGCAAAAAGAGACTTACAGATCTTGCATATGCTTTGTATTTACTTTAACAACAACAACAACTATAAACAGTAAAACATGGGGAGCTGCAAATCCTTTAGAACAGGGGCCACCAATCTTGTTCCTGGAGGTCTGTTGCCCTGCAGGGTTTAGCTCCAACTTGTCTCAAACCACCTGCCTGGGTGTTTCAAGTATTCCTAGAAAGACCTTGTTTAGCTTGTTATATATGTATAATGTATATAATTAATGTATTATGTATATTATTAATGACATTCAGAGCGTCTGGAGCAAGTGTCTGTTCTCCGCGTCTCATGGCTTCAAACGCCCCCACGTGTTCATTGTGTGTCAGCACTGTTTTCTGAGGCACAAGTTCATTTATTAAGTAAAGCAAAGATTGATGCAGCTTCTTTTACCGCAGTAAATTCTGCTTTTAATGTTGATATTTGGCGCTGTTTAATCAGGAAGTGATTTTTTTTTTTTTTGTAATTAACATATTTGGTTGGAAACAGCTATTTTTTGTCTACATTTTAGTCACACAAAGAACAGTCACGTACGAGAACGGCTTGTCCTCTTAATAAACAAATAGCTTAAATTCACTGACCTTCGACAGGGACATGTAATTTTACTAGATTAATGGAAATATTAAAAAAAAAAAACTTGTTTAGTTTTGCTTACATTTTAAATGTCATATCAACCTCTATCACTTGATCAATAAAAAGGCAGACACACAAGTGCACTTTTAAATCTATTAAAACTGATCAACGTGTATAAAAGTGGGGACGTGTAAAATTTAAAAATGTCACACAGAACATTACTTATTTTATAATGTTACACAAATGTTTTAACTTTCATGTAAAATTGCACATTTACTCAAGCTGTTTTCATACGCTAACTGTCTCTGTTTCACTGATGCAGCAGTGTTGCTTTTTAACATATATGCTCATATTTGCTATAACTTTGCTTGAGCACATCAAGTTCAGCTGGAGAAAGAAACAGTGATCTCTTTTTTTTCAGGCGTTGCCATGGTCACTCGTAATATCTGTGCTCCATTGATAATGCCTTTTTATAGTCACGGTGTGCACGCTTAACTCTGAGTTGGTCTACTCAAAGTTGATTGACCCAACTCAGATCTTCTGTTCTGAAACTGAAAACTCCAGAGTTTTTATCCTCTCTGTAAATCAACTCAGATTTCAAGTTTAAACTCTGAGTTGGTTGAATCTTCTTACTAAAACAGGCCACAGGTGTGTTTGATTAAGGTTGAAGCTAAAACCTGCATGACGCTGGCCCTCTAGGAACAAGTTTGTTGACCCCTGCTTAAGAAGATTGCCTTTTAAAGAAAATATAAATATTTATACACATTAAATTTAAAAGTTACAATTCAAGAAAAAATCCAGGCATATTGGTGAAACACCCAATCCATTTATTCCAAGTTAGAAAAAAATACTCAGTCTGTGTTCTTAATTACAAAGATAGTTTTTCCCATTACATGTGTAGTGTGACTATCAATTCATTCTTCAACTGTAGGAGACTCTAATTTTAGCCTTTTTTGTAATTACTTTTTACTAGCTGCCTGAAGATTAAATAACAGTTTTGAGAGTCTTTACATATGTTTATGCAAGTGACCACAGTTATTTTATTGCATTTGAGATTAATTACATGCTCAAGATCATATTTATGTTGACACATAAGTCTTCAATGTCATGATTTTATTGATGACAACACATTTGTGATTCCTGTTGTTTAGGTATTGAACTGGGTGAGAGACCAAGCTGAAAAGGAGTCAGACCTGCAGCAGTATGTTCCTCACCTGCAGAACAACACAATCCTCAGACTGCTGCAACAAGTTGGTTTAATCTACCCCCAGATTACCTGTTTGAAGAATGTGTGCCTGCCCCACTTACTTTGCTAATTTTCATTTCATTTTCCTTTCGGCAATAAATGTAACAGGTGGCTCAGATCTACCAGAGCATTGAGTTCAGCAGGTTGGCATCTCTGGTACCATTTGTTGACGCTTTCCAGCTGGAGCGCTCAATTGTAGATGCAGCACGGCACTGTGATCTGCAGGTACCATAAAAATAATTTTTGTAATTAATCAATTTCTCACCTTCACTTGTCTTAAATTGTTTTTAGCATGCATGTGTGCTGAGTAATTTTTAGTGTTTGGGTATTTGCATGTGTAAGAGAATCACCAAATAATCAAATTTATACACATTTTTTATTAAACCTAAAGGTACGCATTGATCATTCATCCCGTACCCTGAGTTTTGGCTCTGATCTGAACTACTCTACAAAAGAAGATTCCCCAGTAGGTCCATTCCTACAGAACATGCCCTCTGAACAGATACGTAATCAGCTCACTGCTATGTCATCCTCCTTGGCCAAAGCCATCCAAGTCATCAAACCTGCTTCCATCCTGGTAAGAGAGCCACTCCGTTTTATCCGTTATCTCCCTGCTTCCTAGTTTGATTTTTCAGTTAATTGATCCATTCGAACTTTGTCCACAGCAAGACCATGAGGAACAGAGACAACAGGCGATCACAGCCTATTTGAAGAATGCCCGCAAAGAGCACCAGCGCATTCTGGCACGCCGACAGACAATTGAAGAGCGAAAGGAGCGTCTGGAGAGCCTCAACATCCAGAGGGAGAAAGAGGAGCTGGAGCAGCGTGAGGCTGAACTTCAGAAAGTGCGCAAAGCAGAGGAGGAGCGACTCCGACAAGAGGCCAAAGAGCGAGAGAAGGAGCGCATCATGCAGGAACACGAGCAGATCAAGAAGAAGACTGTGCGTGAGCGACTGGAGCAGATTAAGAAGACTGAGCTGGGAGCCAAAGCCTTCAAAGACATTGACATTGAGGTACTGAGTTTGTTAGGGCAGTGGACATTTTAACTTAGAACCTTTTTTTGTTTTTCCCCAAAAATGCTATGGCAGTAACATTTTAAAGTGTTTTGTTAGTTGAAATGGTTTCATTTTGTGTTGTAGGATCTAGAGGAACTGGACCCTGACTTCATCATGGCTAAACAAGTAGAACAACTTGAAAAGGAGAAGAAAGAACTTCAGGAGCGTCTGAAAAACCAGGAGAAGAAGGTACTGCTTTAATGACTTGTTAATGACATGCTAAGCATGCTGGTTAACATGTGTGCATGAATTAGGTTTAATTCTGTGCAGGTGAGTAGACTACAACCAAACCTTACACTAGAGTAATTTTATTATACATATTCCAGATTGACTACTTTGAGAGGGCCAAGCGCCTTGAGGAGATTCCTCTGATCAAAAAAGCCTATGAGGAGCAGCGCATCAAAGACATGGAGTTATGGGAGCTGCAGGAGGAAGAGAGGGTAATAATTGCATATAGCTTTTTGCTCTTGTCTGAATTACATGCCATTTACTTTGCCCTCTGGTCCATGTTTCAATTTTTGGCTAAAAGTAGCCTCAAATCCCCAACATACTTTTTCTCTAACTGTAGCTTGCAATATTTTTTGAGGTCTTGTGTTGTTAATGCCTGGATAATGACATCGCCCAAATGTTGTTTTGGGCAAAAAAGCTAAAATTTGGTGTGTGTGTATATGTTTTCAGATCACTAACATGAAAATGGAGCGTGAGAAAGCACTAGAACACAAACAGAGAATGTCCAGGATGATGGAGGACAAGGAGAACTTCCTTTCCAAAATTAAAGCTGCTCGAAGCTTCATCTATGAGGTAAACAGAACTTTTAACTTCATGGCATTTAATCAGTCATTGATTTGCAGGTTATAATTCTGCTTCCGTTATGGGCAGTATATCATTGTTTAGAATTAGAGGTGTTGTTGCTCTTCACTTGCTTCACGGTTAGGTTAGGATTCAGAAAGTAACGATTTGATGATGTAGTATTTCTTAATGTTCTTAATTTTTTTCTTCATTTAAAATAATACTTATATAGGTAGAAATTCCATGTTTATTAAAGTTGTTATTTTAGGTAGCTAAGCTTTAATTTTCATGTATCCAGGAAAAACTCAAGCAGTTCCAAGAACGCTTGGTTGAGGAGAGGAAAAAGCGCCTTGAGGAGCGGAAGAAGCAGCGTAAAGAGGACAGACGAAAGGCCTTCTATCACCAAAAAGAGGAGGAAGCTCAAAGAATCCGTGAGGAGCAGCTTAAAAAAGGTTGCTCTTTTTTTTAACCCTCCATTGCTTTGATTAAATTAACCGTTAAGTTTCTTTGCAGATTATGAAAAAAAGAAAACATCATAAAATGATAGCTCTCTTTTTTAATCTTGAAGTAATGTGTAATTGCTTTTTCTCAATGATCTAAATTTTTTTTTGAATTGCTTTTTTAAAAAAAAATTTTTTTTTTAAGAACGGGAAGAGCGCGAACGCTTGGAACAGGAGCAAAGAGAGGAGGAAGAGCGTGAATACCAGGAGCGTCTGCGCAAGCTGGAGGAACAGGAAAGAAAGCAGCGTGCCAGACAACAAGAAATTGAGGAGCGCGAGCGGCGTAAGGAGGAGGAGAGGAGGGCACCAGAAGAAAAACCAAACAAGGTATCTCGTATGAAGTTTAAGCTTTGCAAGATTGCACACTGTTGCATCTATTGATCAAGAGTACAGTAGAAACATTAAATAGATGACCTTTTTTCTAGTAAACACAAATGAAGGTGTGCGTGTGTGCGTGCAAGTGTGTGTGTGTGTGAAGCATCCTATAAATATATTATCTTGGAAGAGAGATCTGAGTGGTTTACTAATTTATGCTGAGCACAGTAACTTTTTTCAAATTATTAAAATATTTAACACAGGAATGGGCTGAGCGGGAAGAAAGTGGCTGGAGGAAACGAGGTGAGGGAGAGTCAGAGTGGCGACGTCCTGTTCCTGACCGGTAAGCGCCAGGTAGACGCAGAGGGACAAATACAGTTAAAGACACCAGGTATTGAAATTGAGCATCTGCTTTTATTTCACCCCAGGGACTGGCGTCAGGAAGGACGAGAAGGCCGTGAGGAACCTGATCGGGAAGACCGTGACCTACCCTTCAGAAGAGGTGGAGAAAGTGCTCGTCGTGGTGCTTCAGATGAAAAAGGACTCCGCAGAGGCTGTGATGACGATCGAGGTCCACGTCGAGGAGGTGATGATGAGCGTCCACCCAGACGGGGCTTTGATGATGACCGCGGGACCAGGAGAGGCTTTGATGATGACCGAGGTCAACGGAGAGGCGATGACGACCGTGGGCCAAGGCGTGGGATGGATGATGACCGGGGGCCAAGGCGCCCAATCGACGATGACCGCGGCCCCAGACGAAGCGATGACGACCGTGGCCCGAGAAGAGGATTTGATGATGATCGCGGGCCCCGTAGAGGCATGGATGAACCTAGAGGCCCTCGTCGTGGTGCAGATGATGACTGGGGCCCCAGAAGAGGGGGAGATGATGAGAGGGGGGGCCGCAGGGGTATGGATGACTCCGGCCCGCGTCGTGGAGAAGACTCTAGACCCTGGAAACCTCTTGGAAGACCAGGTGCAGGCATGTTTTTTTCCTATATTGTCAAGCATATGAGTTTAAAGGGGATCGAATCACAGGGAAATCACAATAATTAATTGATGAAGACGGTGTTTATATGGTCTTTTACAGCAGCAAGTATAATCTTATTTTATCCTCCATGTAAACTTTTGCAGGTGGATGGAGAGAGCGAGAGAAGGCACGGGAGGAAAGCTGGGGACCTCCTCGTGATTCTGGCCATGATGATGATGGTGGCGAGCGTGATGGAGATGACCAGCGGGAAGGAGAACGATTTAGAGAACGCCGCTCTGCTAGGTGAAAATCTTTCTACTTTCAGATAATTCTGTCTTATTGTCTTTTGTTTTGATCTAATTTGCTAGTAGCTCAGTCATGTTTGTTTTCTATGGTGTCAATTCTATTCATGTTTAAATCGGGAACACACCAAGCTGACATCAAAAGATCTAACGTGCCGTGTCTTGTCTGTTTTGACCAAAAAGCAGTGCTGAACAGCAAACGGACAACTGCTCACTGAAATTAGAATGTGTCCTTTTCCTGTCTGAGAGGATCTACCTTTCTGTACCTACAATAGCCTCACCAGACCGTACTGAAACACTAATACTGAGAACACATACAAAGTAGGGCTAAGCGATTTATCGACACAATTACATTTGCAATTTAGCAAAAGCTTCGATTATACTGGTCAGACTGGTCCGATGGCGCATAGCACGTCAGAAGGCATGAATTAATTTTGCTAATCTGCGACATGGTCATCATCAAATATTACCAACAATCTATCAGGTAATGTTTTTCTCTCTTTCTGTTGGTAAAGTGCTGTCAACAAATATTTTACTTCCATATCCCATAATGCACAGCACATTGGCCTTCGGCAGATGGATTAGTCCAAAAAGGTTGGGTCTGTTTTAGTTCGGATCATATACTCACTACAAACAAACTGCTTCAGGGTTCGTTTGAATGCGTACAGAGACCACCTCTTCAAGGAGCTACGCATTTTTTGGTCTGCTTTTGGTGCGCACTCGAGTGTGATTGCTACATTTACTCCTGCCGCACCAAGAGGGAAAACGAACTCTAGTGCGATTCAACCGAACTAAATAAGGCAGGTGTGAAAGCACCCTTAAATCTAAAAACAAAAGTATTATTATTGGTTTATTAAATTTTTATCATTTTCACAAGTGAAAATATTTTCTAACTTGGATATTCGAAAAATATCCTTAGCAATTAGCCCTGTTTAAGACTAAAATGTCATTCATAATGGTCTTAAACACGTCTTGAATTTAACTTAATGAAACCTGCAGAAAGCCTGTTTTAAATAATGCACATGACAGTCACATGCAATTTATTGTTCAGCCCTAATAGAAAGCAAAATGAAGCAACTTTTGCAGTCAGTTTTCACAGTACTTTGTAGACCACCACAGAGGGTTTTGGTTGTGCAAACATGTCTGATAATCTGGTAATCCATATCGATTGGAAATATTTGAGAAATGCTATGAAATGAGTCAGATTCTTTGTGTTCCCTCTTGAGTCATTTGTTTGGTTTCGTCAGTTTTTGCACTTGCATCTTAACCACAGCTTAACAGCCAATCAATCTCTCCATTTTACATGCCAAATTGGACAAACTCTCGATGACATGAGCCTGATGACAGAGGCTTATCAACAGACTGACGTAGCCTTTGTAGGTGTTTGGGAAACTGAAAAACAGAAGTTGTTAAGATGTAAGGATTTCTGAAAGAAAACTTTAACATGAGTCCAGCAGATTTCAAAGCAAACAGCTGTCACAGTTGTGCATTTTATGCATGTTCTTTGACTTGTAAGAGCATGTGAGGTCATTTCTAAATTTAATGCGTCTTGCTTCAGGTGTCATTTGGTTCTAGCTATTTTTAGCTGTATGAAACAGTTCATTATGTTGCTTGATATTGAATACTGGTGCTCATTCTTGTGATTCAAAGCCATTTTTTGCAGCCATCAACTAAAATCTTCAGTGTCACATGACTCTTCAGAAATGTCGGATTATTTGATGCACATTTTGGCTTATCAAAGTTTCTTTAGCTGTCATCATAGATATATGTCCGAAGGTGACAGTTATGGAATACTGATTGAGCAGCAATACTAGAACAGCACTGAAGACTAGAGTTAAAATGCTAAAATTTCAGCTTTGCCATCACAGCAAAATTTCATTCAAAATATGTTCACATAGCAAAGTTTTTCGTAATTCATAATTTTACTGTTTTAATTATATTTTTTACCTAGCAAATGTCATGTAAATGTAAGCCTGTTGGCAAGAAGTGTAACTGTATAATGTGTGTATGTGTGCAGGGAAGAGGGCAGTGCCTGGAGGAGAGGTGGTGGCGGAGGTGGTGGTGGAGAAGAACAAAGCAGCTGGCGAGACTCTCGTCGTGAAGACTTTGACCGCGAGGATCGTCGTGAACGGCGTGACATGAGGGAGCGCAGAGACGATAGAGAACGGGATATCAGAGGCCCACAGAGAGACCAAGATGAAGGTGAGATTCTTAAACACCATACACTGCTGTCTTTACAGGTGCAGTCAGTGTTTCTATACAAAACTTTTATTTCCTTTAAAATTTTACAATTGCTTGATGACAAAGCTGAATTACAGCGTTGGGTCATGAGTATCCGGATTTACTTATAGCAGCTGTATTCCAGAGAATAGTCGATTTATTTCCAGATGGTTATTTATTAATTAAATCTGAAATGTGCTTCATCAGTTTTTTTCTGAATACGGTTACATTTAAAGGATTTGTTGTGGAGTAGGGGATCTGAGATACATATTCATAATGATGTTTGTAAATGTTTTATTTGGGTCTAGGTGTTTTAGATTGTTTTAACTGAAAATTACAACATTTACACCATTGCAACTTCCTCTAAACAATGCAGTTTAAAACTTCTTTTTTCTTTAGAAAATATAGTACATTGTTTACTTTTCAAGCGAAAACTAAAATGGGCTAACTTGTATGCTAAAATTAGATTAAAATTAAACAAAGTCTTTGTTCACCAATGCAGGCCCGTCTCCACGTGGGGACCTTGGTGGTTCTGGCCCACCCAGCCCCTACATCAGTTAACAACATTTTTTTTTTTTTGCGATGCATTTCATAACTGAGAAAGCAGCATAAGATGTAACTGTGAGCTTCAAAAAACATGTTTTTTGGCTCAAAATTGCGACCTTTTTGGTCGCATATGCGCCCGAAATTTTACCTATGCGACTTCAAAATATATTTGGGAGTATTTGTGCGAGTGCAAAAAATTGTTGTGCGCAACCAGTTTTTACTACAATATGTTCACCACATGTGCAGATTTGGGAGACATTCATGCATCTCTGCACTTGAAACGCGAAACGCAGTGCTCAGGAAAGGTTTAAAACAGTTGTCATGTCAACATGCTATAGTAAACAATGCCAAGTCCGTAATGCTCGTCCCGCCTTCTCGCTCTTCTTATTGGCCCACTGGTCTAGCACTGAAATATCAGCTGTCAATCACTCAGTCAATGCCTTCTGGCTTGGGATGACAGAGAGAGCTACTACCGCGAAAAATTGCAAAGCGCTGAAGATGAGAATGAAGATAACACTGACAGATTTTGTTTTAGAAACCATGGCATCTAAAGTTACAAATGACACATCTTACTAGTGGTCGTGTAGATGGTGGATTAACATTCAGCACTTTTCGAAGAGTGGATAAAAGACTTCCATTGGCTTCAAGTCCGCTATGAAAAGTCTGTGGGATGGAATTTTCCGGTAACTGCGTGCCACATCTAGCATGAGAGCTAGCCATCGCAAATAGGCTACACAGAGTAAACTAATATCAATACTCATGAAGACCGGTATGGCTATTAACATGATGTATGCATATAATATAACAGTACATGTCAAATCATCACTGCATTATCAAACACCACCTTGTGAGAACAGCACAGTTATATTGTTAACAGATTCATTTATGTCAAACAGTGTGTGCAGGGCCGGTGAGCGCTCCATGTACCTTTTGGTCACTCAGTTATTTAAAAAAAAAAAAAATCTATATTCTTGTGATAACGGGATTTCGTTGAGACATATTTTCCTCACGCTTGCATATATATTTTTTTGCTTGTTTGATTAGTGTTAATTTCAAATGCAAAAAATATTTTTGTATAATACTTGTAGTAATGGTGCTTATAAGTGCGACTAAATTTTGTCTGATGCGCCTACATTTTTAATGTTAGGAGCACCGGTGCTACCAAGCAAAAAGGTTCATTTTGAGACCTGTTTCTACACATATAAACATAGTATTGCTTTTGCTTTACTCTCTAAACGTTCGCTCTTCTCTTGACGCACGCTGCTGCGTGTCCCTTATCTGTATAAACAATATCGAGAAGTTAGTAACTGAACTCATTTCAATATTACTGACTCGATTAATTAAATACGAAAGCCATGTAACATGGTGACGATTGATGTGTTGTCTTTTTTTCCCCTTTAAATCTCTCAAATTATCATGTGATCTCCTCTGTTATTGGACTTTTTAACTGATAAGGGAAAAACGTCAAAATCATACACAAGATATCTTAAACTGTTACTGTTCACAGTTGTGCTCAACAATAGTGCAATACAATATTCAAAATTCAGAGTTCAATAATGAATAGAATAAATATTGATAATTCAAGATGCTTCAAGGAGCAGGCCGACGCGCGCACACACAGAGCGCTATGATAAAGCACTTGAAACGCTGTGTGTGTCGATTAAAACATGTTATATGCGAAATAAACTTAGATTTTTTTTTTGATAGGCTATAAATGATAATGTATTAGATATCTACCACTAACAAGTAGGCTAATATGCAAAGAAAATTTGCTATTCAAAAATTTGTTTATGATAGTTAAAAAAAAAACTAATGTCTATATTGGCTCTGGTGCATTAAATTATAATTAATAATAACATTAAGATTTTTTTAAATCACAAAATATAGAAAATGGTATGCAATGTTGATATTTTTGAAGGTATCATCTTAAAGTTGTAAATTCCAGCACTGTGACAACACAAAAGTTATTGTAAAGATTATTATATACATTAAAAGCAATATGGGTAATTATATTGCATGTATATTTTACATTTCAAAAACAGCAATTATTTCCAGTATCTTATAGAAAGCATATTTATTTTTTATAATTCAGTTTTTGCCAAACATACATGATTAAATGTTTTAACTTTAGGGATTGAAAAGTTTTTTTTTTGTTTGTCAACTCTGTCATGGATGATTTTAGTAATGTTTAGAAATTAATAATAAATCATAGCAAAAAAAATCCTAACGGGTAGTTACTAAATTGTTACTGAATTGACAGTATCAATTTTACAGCTTTTTAGCCAAACATTACTTGCTATAACTGCAAAGATCACATAATACTAATGAAGTCAGGATTAAAATATTTTTTAATTGTCCAATGTGTGATTGAAATATTCAGTTTTCCTTTTGTAATTGTTGTAATAGTATTGACAGTTTACAGTTTAAACATTTAAAATTAAAATATTGGTGAATTTTAATTACTTTTTTTTTAAAGAAAAGCAAAATAAAATATTTTTCATTGCACAATGATACATGATGGAAAGATACACTGACTAATTCGTACATCAAGAAATCATGATTTCTTCGTAATGTAATCTTTGAAAATGATGAACACATTTTATAAATAATCGAAAATGTAACAATGTAGCATAACAATTTTTTAAAAGCTGAAAAAAGGATTGCTTTGGTCACTAAATATACATGCAACTATAGAATCACCCATATAGTTCATGGAGAGCAACATGTTTTTCAGGAGTTTTCTTGCAAACCTTGGCAAACATCACTAAAGCAAGCAAAGACTGAGATAAATATAATATGCAGTAAAAATAATAGTTTTAAAATAAAAGTTAGTTTGCTCTTAATAAAATGACAGAGAACATTAAAAAAGATAAAAACATTCATTTTAAAATGCTATAAAATTGTATTACCTTTAAAAAAAAAAAAACACACACACACAGGGCTCGAAATTAACCTTTTTTTCTTGGTAGCACCGGTGCTCCTAACTAAAAAAATTTAGACGCATCAGCCAAAATTTAGTCGCACTCACCAATTATAAGCATCGTTACTACAAGTTTTATACAAACGGATTTATTGCATTTAAAATCAACAGTAATCAAACTAACAAGCAAAAAAAAAAAAAAAATATATATATATATATATATATATATATATATATATATATTAGAGCTGCACAATTCATCGTTAAAAGATCGCGATCTCGATTCGACCCCCTAGACAATCTTAATCAAGCATTTCTACGATTCTGTCAATCATATTTTCAAGTTCAGGAGAGAAGAAAAGGCGGCTGCACGAGTCTTTTCATTGTTTCACATACATTGCTCAGTGACATTGACACCTCCAAATGATGTTGAATGAGTCACTTACTGTATTTATAAGGTGTAATTCCTCTAAAAATATCATTTATGTCTTCATTTAATGATGTTTTTGCGGCCGGGAAATCACACATGTTAAATTTTACATATCGCTGTCACTTGCACGGCGGACAGCATCTGGCGATTAAATGAAGGATTAAACTGAAGCTCTCATGCTAGTAGTGGCACGCAGTTACCGGAAAATTCTATCCCACAGACTTTTCATAGCGGACTTGAAGCCAATGGAAGTCTTTTATCCACTCTTCGATAAGTGTAGATGGTGGATTAACATTCAGCACATGATCACTACTAAGATGTGTCATTATTTGTAATTAGATGGTTTCTAAAACAAAATTTGTCAGTGTTATCTTCATTCTCATCTTCAGCGCTTTGCAATTTTTCGTGGTAGTTGCTCTCTGTCACCCCAAGCCAGAAGGCATTGACTGAGTGATTGACAGCTGATATTTTAGTGTTAGAGCAGTGGGCCAATAAGAAGAGCGCGAAGGCGGGACAAGCATTACGGACTTTGCTTTGTTTACTGCAGCAAGTTGACATGACAACTGTTTTAAACCTTTGCTGAGTACTGCGTTTCATGTTTCAAGTGCAGAGATGCATTCTGCGTGAATGCCTCACCACATGCGCAGATTTGGGAACATTTTGCAGTAAAAACTGGTCGCACACAATTACATGCACTTGCAAAAATGGTCCCAAATATATTTTGAGGTCGCATATGCGACCAAAAAGGTCGCAATTTCGAGCCCTATATGTATATGTGTGTGTGTATGTATATATATATATATATATATATATATATATATATATATATATATATATATATATATATATATATATTAGGGCTGGGCGATAATTCGATATCGATAATTATCACAATATAAAATTTTTCGGTAAAACGATAATGACGGTTCGATAATTGCTCTAATATATAGCTTATGTTTCCTTTTTAATATTAAAATATTTGTTTAGAAATCTGTAATACCACTATTGTCTCTCATCGACAGTAAAAGAACCAGCCTTTATATATTTAAAGGACATAATCACAGAGGAGAAATCAGATGCTCAAGGCATAATTTTTTAAATAATGACATTAAAAATGCAGCAAATATATGACAGAAGCACTTGCTATATGCTTTAGCGCCAAAACAATCCATCAAACTATTTTCACGGCTTCATTGTAATTCATTAACTAAGCGCGGTCTGAGCAGCATGGACTGGACAGTCTTTTCGCATCACTGATAGATTTCTTGGGTTACCTCGGAAGAATAAACTTGGATGGAGCTCAGAAGCTCAGTGTGTAAATAGAGAGGCTCCCCGCATGTTTTCGTTGTGATGCGCGATTTGTAAAATGAGAGTCTGCATAGACCTATTCGTGCTAGTCTGTCAGACAAATTTGGTTAAAACACGCGCAGATATATCGAAGATATTCGCATAACAAGGTTTTATGCGACCAGCAATATGGGATGTCGAAGGTGAAAGCATAAGTAAGGTAAACTGCACACACTTGATTATGTAATGCGTCTCAGCGCAAAGCATAACTAAACCTTTACATTTCTATGCTAAATCAGTCATCGATAAGGTCTATCAATTAAAGCCTTATCGACAATAGATCAAGTAATCATTAGCATTCCTAAAAAAATACATTAAAGTATATTTCACCCTAAATTCACCATACTTACCATTAAAAGGAGAGTTCATCGAAAACTGAAAATTCTGTAACTATCAACTCTCGTTGTTCCAAATCGGGTTAAGTTTTTTTTTTTTTT